>NC_084508.1:6965000-7250000 GCF_024500385.1 Phyllopteryx taeniolatus
GTAGGCCAAATTACAATGCGTTCTCTTTATCTCCTTGAAGTGATAAACAATGGCGCCTCCCGCAGGATTTATTTCTCCTTTGCCTGAGACGCCAGCGAGCCAGCTCGGTTTCCGCGAAATTCGCATGGCCGTGAAACCTCGGAGCGCCAAAAACATCGCACGAATGATGAGTCGGGAGAGGAGGGTGAGAAAAGGTTGAGAGTGGAAAAGAGAGCGGGCGTGCACAGAAGATGAAAAATGAGGGGTGACCTTTCGTGTTCCGTCCGCTGGGTTTTCCCATGCAGCGCCACAGATCACCGCATGACGTGGAACATATTTGGAGGGCGCGCAACAGGACAAAAACGCATAACTTCTCAGACTTCTCCAGATCCTCGCGGCGGCTCTAATTCTTCAAATAAGTCCATGCTCTCAAGTGGCAGCCTTAAGAAAAAAAAATAACATGGAATCAGGGATCCTAAGACCGGAATCCGGCCTCTTCCCTGTTGTGGATAAAAATACGATATGTTTTGGATTTTTCTCACCGCAAGTGCAGTGAAAACGCACACATCCGACTATGAACGTGATTTTTATGTCACCAAAATCAGACGTGGGGGACTCGAGTCAAACGACTTAAGTCGCCAATTTTAGGACTCGGGAAGGTTTACAAAGATAATAGACACAACGACCGCGACATCGAACTTCATCCGCCACGATAAACAGGTTAGTTACGTTAACTTCACAGCTCAGCTCAGCTCAGCGATAGCTGGTGAAATATCAACGAAGCTTTATGTCATTTATGCGTTTCATTGAGAAGACAAAGTACCAGATAATAAGGAGACCGGTTTTGGAGCTTAAAGCATAAGCTATGTGATTATGAATGCGTTAGCACAGCTAACTAGTGCTAATGTACGAATAGTTGTTGTGACTGAGCAAGATTGAATGACTTATGACTTTGTTAGTCCAAGTAATGACTTGATTTTAAGCAAGTTATAAATCGAGTCCAAATCTTGCTCAGGCACACATATTCGCGGACTTTTCACTCAACACTAGCATGTATGTCAATGATATCTGTACTTTCAATAGTTAGCTATAACAACACTTTCACAATCACAGATTATTAACGGTGCCGAACCAGTCTTTGTATTGGCCATCAATTTTCATTTTCAATTAAACGCATATCCGACATGAGGCTTAATTCCTGATTGACCAGCTACAGGTTAGCTACACTGTGAAGCTAGCATAGCCTTGTCAGTTTTGTTGCGACAGCTCCAGTTTGTCCGTTTTCGATTTGAAAATGGGCACTATTAAGGATTATCTTTTGGATTACATCTGGAAAAAGCTTTGCGTTTCAAAAATAAACTGCACCTTAGGCATTCAATCAGACACCGCGGTATGAATCGGCCTTCGAGGTTGACGCCGGAACGCGATAATCGCCGACGTCCCGTTAAGACCTCCGCAATGGAATAGCAAACTGTTGATGAATAGATATCTCGGAGCATTAAGCGGCGCTCTCGCCGGAGTCGTGTCACTGTCATTAACCTTCACGGGCCTCCAAATTGCAGCCGCCGAGACGCCGGGCGACAAAGCATCTGTAGTTACCACGTCGACGGAGTAAGAACAAAGATGTTCTGTCCGAGTCCATGTGTTAATTAGCGGTCTGTTTCGGGGGAGTGAAATAGAAGAGCTGAGATCGGGGTTTGATCCTATCCTCTTTTATTTGCCTACCCTCCACATGACTTTCAGATGATGATTCATTCATCTTTAACGCCTCCTCAACACCGCTGGCTCTGATCCAACCGCAAAGCATGAGACGGGTACAAAACATTCTGTGACATCACCGCAGCAGACATAGGTCTGACCTTCGACTTCTCTCCCAGTTTACAAGCGTCATTAGCGGGGCAGGGTTCAGGGGCCGAGGCCATAAATCTCTCTTCAAACCAGATACGGGGGAGGAATCCTGCAGCACTGCATTAAGCATGAAAAGAAAACACACTCCGAGACTGGCGGGAGGCTAAAAGCAACTCCATCCGTCACAATTGGGGAAAGAGGCTTTGTGAAGTCAATGGGGGGGGGGGCCTACAGAAACCTTGCTAATGCTAAGAAAACCGTTCTGCGGGACGACAGAACCGCTCTTATTCGGCTCACGTATCCCTGAGGACGTGAATTATTGCGCGTAAATAGTGCAGGAGTTACTCAATACAAGCAGAGACCTTTCTGTTGTGACGGGTTGAATAGAAAGGTCGCGAGGTTAGCCTGCTCGTTAAGGAGAACATTTCGGGCTGGGTTCAAATGAAAATGGAAGAATTGAGGACTAGCGGAGGGATGGGATGGAATCGGAGAACGTCAATTCAAAAAGTAACGCGATTTTCATCATTACGTGGACCCCTGGACTGTTTGCCAGACGGTTCCAAAACGATTTGGAACGGGGGCATCTGACGGGAAGATGCGCTGCGAACCGTTTAGCATTTATGCGAAACAACGGAACGCTGACACACGATCTTCCTCGGCGCAACGATCTTGAACTAAATGCACTTTTTTAACTCATATTATTGATGTTAGGTGATCTTTGATAGTGTAGTTGGTCAACGTGAATGTTTGTCTATCTGGAAATGATTGGAGACCAGTCCGGGATGCGGCCTGCCTCTCGGAGCAGAATAAGCGGTATAGAAAACAAATGGATGGATGGATGAATTGACCATTTCAATCTATGCCGTGTATATCCGCTGTATCCGTTTACGCTGCCGGTATCCCATCCCGATCAGGTTTGAATCCGCATTCGGAAGACGCCTGAGGATACCCGACTTTATGCTGCCACGTGACATATCCGAACGGCGGCGTTTGGATGTTTTTGCAGCGGAATGCAGCATACGCACAATGATGTGTCCCGCAGCTGTGTTCGGCAATCTCGCAGGAAGATAACCGCGCCAAGAACCCCTCCCCCGCCCCCCCCCCGCCCCCTCATAACACAACATTGCGATGCCATTTTAAAAACGCACCCGGGAGGAGAAGTGAAGGCAAGATTTGCATGAGTCATCCGTGAATCTCTTCAAATGTCCTTTCACCTTCACGCCCTCAATCTCGATCGCCGGCGACCGACGCCTCATCCAATTCGGTGGCAACTATGCCAACCTGTACGCCTCCATTTCTGCTTTATCTCTTGTGAATGTCACACCTCGTACCGGAATACAGACACACGCGCCGGTGAGGTGTCAATCACACAACACTGCGAATCAAAACGAAGAGAAACACAACACACACGCGCACGGTGGAATAGGATCGCGGGCAGGGCTCCCGGGCCGTCGCCGTGTCTGAGGAGCATGTTAATCGGAGACGCAGTCTGCCAACTCGAGCCACGTGCGCTTACGTCTCCATCTTCAGCGTCTGTGCGCAGCGCCCGTCTAACCTCACTCTCACGTTCTCCCCTGCTTCCATCCCCTCCCCACAAATTAGCTTCGGATGGGTTGGACGGCATTTAAGAAGCTCGAGGCCACCGTTTATTTCGAGAGTGGCATGGAATTGATATATTTGGGATTTTTGTTTTTTTACCCACAAGCCTGACATTTGGCTTTTGGGATCTGTTTGTCAAAGTGGCTTTGGTGGCGGTTTTCGCGCAGCGGGCGGCTGCATGAGTTCAAGTCGGAGCTTTGAAAGCTGAGGGGGCAAAAGCAGGAAGGTGAGAGAGATATACGCCGCTTGTGCGTTCGCAGAGACGACCGCCTGGAGGAGATTTGTGCGCCGGGTGAGGGAGTACAGTAAGAACCGAGCTCTGCTGCAACTCGCAAAAAAACTTTTGAAAATTGCCTACAGTATAGTCCTCATTTAAATCGGAAACATACCACAAGCTGGGATTCCCTAAAACTTTGAAGCTCCTCTTATGTCTTAACCTTTAAAAATAAATTGCTAACAGATTATTTGATTTTCAAAAAATAACAATGCACTAGTAGCGTGCATTTACATGCAGAGAAGGCTCCCACTAACAACCCAGGCTAAAGTGAGCTCCTCCCTGACATACAAAGCTTGCCTCTCAGTTTAGATGAATCAATAGATATCTCAGACATATTTTATGAAGCGGTCATTTTTTGAGGGGTTTTTCCAGTATACAACGGTGCCTCGAATCATCTTTCCCAATTGAAAGAAAAATTGCACCGTCTAAAACAAGCGCAAGGAAACCAATGTGAAATGATGGTGGTAGAAGGTTTTGCTGCCAACTCGCGGCGAGGGCCTGAAATATCTGGATGGCAAATTTTTGACATTTGTATCACAAGGCACCGACCGCTGTACTTACTGTAATGGGGTAAAAAAAACAAACACAAAAAAAACAATGTTATGGTCTCTCTATATTGTGGATTTTCACCTCTTGCAAGTGGATCTGAAATACCCCGTGATAAACGGTTATTTCTTTGACACCAATTCCTATTTAGACAGGACGAGATGAATTTTGGGGTAAATGACCGTAAGGATATCTCCTGTTATCTTAATGGGACGGTGGCCTGATTTGGCTCGTCACACCTAAACTCGCAAGCTGACTGATCGCAGTCGAGCTGACTTCAGCCAATGAGAAGCGAGCGCATTCAAACGGGCTCCACATGCGACGAGCGCGGCCTTTCGCTTTAGGATTAGACAATGGCGCGAGGCCGACGCACAAATTAAAACGAGACGTCGGCTCGCCTTGGACTGAACGACCCCGGCGGGAAGTCAAAGGAGACGCGTCACGCGTGATGGACTCTTTTCTTTCTTTTTAAGCCAGACGGGCCGTCGTGCGGCACGTCCAATTAAATGCGTCGACATGACACGCTTCACAGATAACGCGGCAATGCCGTCGTTGGGCTCGGTCACCCAGGAACGTACGCTCTCGCCCGTTTGCATGAAACGGGCTCAGCGTAAAGCCTCCTAAGCTGCCCGCGGTCGTGGCGTTGCTCCGACAATGTCACTTAGTACTGCACTCGGAGAGGATGGAATCAATAAACAACTATTTCCCATATATTTCCATCCACGCCGCTCTGGTTGGCGTGTTGACTCAATAAAAAAAGACGACGGGGAAAGAATGACGCTTGAGAGATGTTGCGGGATCAGTTGTGGTCCTTGTAATAGAAAGTGGAAATCGTTTGGAAAACTGACTTTTTGACTGTTACATCATGAAATAGTTGGGTCTCTGAAAGTCGTTTTTCGTGAGCCGTTTGTGCCGGAAAACGTCTGCGAGCAAGCCGTTCAGATTTTGGCCTGCCTGTGACAGACCGCTCCATAAAATCGAAATATTCAATACCCGGTGTTGGGGAGTACCTAATTACATAATTTAATAACACCATTTATTTGATAGTAATCCATTACATTACTGGGAGAAAATCTGTAATCGCACATGATTTGAGAATGTCTCAAAACACTTCCCTAATCATCTTCCCTTATTGAAATGAATGGAAATGCCATTAATGCACTTTTTCTCATTTTTACTGAAAAAAGATTACGCTATATTTTGCTCCATAAAACATACAGTCATGACAAAGAAATGGAATGTCAAGAAACGTCTTGTGCATCATTCATTCTTTGCGGCTCCTCCTGGTGGGCAAAACCTGGCCACCGGGGGGCAGTATAATACAGTCATGCAGACACAATTGGAGAAGAGTTCCACAACTACTGTACGTGACTCAGTAAGCTGTTGTAATAATAAGCGCTTTTCGCAGAGCACTGCAAAAACTCAAAATCTTACCAAGAATATTGGTCTTATTTCTAGTCAAAAGTCTAAAAGCTAATCGGATTACACTTAAAATGAAACATCTCCTAAAAAAAAAAATAATAATCGTTTTAGTCAATTTTCACTTGGTTCAAGCACATTTGTTTGTCCTTGAAATAAGTTACATATTTTAAAAATGCCAGCGGAGGAGGGTTTTCTTTCCTCTCTTACACCACTGAACATTTTTTCTGATTTCAAGTAAAAATTCACTTGAAACAAGTGAAAATTGTCTAAAAACAAGTTACTTATTACGTGATAAGACTTATTTGGTTTTAACTAAAAATAAGAAATATTCTTGGTACTATTCAGAATTTTTGCTGTGTATTTTCTGTCTCCTGTGTTGCTGCACCGTTTGTGTTCAAATATTTGTAAGCAATAAGCTAGTGGAGCAAAGTTATGTGGTTGTTTAAAATACGCATGTAATTCTCTTTGTTTTAGGTTGAGTTTGACAGTAAACTTGAACTGTTAGTGCCAAAAAATAAAAAAGTTGAAGCCTTATTTGGAAAAAATTGTTCATTACCTACCAAACTGCCACTTCTAGTGAAGTGAGTTGAGTACACTGCCACCATACAGTGCTCCTCTCAAGTTTTGGTCAATTCAAAGCAAAAAAAAAAAAAAAATGTAAAATAAAATAGAAATAAATAAATCGTCCGAATGTGTGCTTGTATCTCGAAAAACACAGAAGTCGGGTCACTCGTATCTCGTATCTGGCACCACTGTTGCCAGAGACTGCAGGCGAATTATTAATATTTGGCCTTAAACCACCATCTCCGGGCTTTTGCACAGTAAGCAGATGTAACCACATTCTGTGCCTGCCGACAGATGCCGTCTTTTAAAAATTCGATGACGACCCAAACCAAAAAGCCACTATGGAAACACTGCTTGGTTTCTCCAGGATGTTCGGCTTTTTTTTTTGTCCCCCTTAATAAAACAACCCAGAAAAAAAATTGGAACACTTAAGACTATTGTTGTCCAATGTGCATTAAAGGAACACATTTGTATTTTTTTTCTACCATTAGTCTGTTCTCTCGTTCCAAGAGATGTTCTGGGCACGTATCTGCTTTTCTTAAACCCAGTTTGATCTACTTCTGCTTGAAGTTTTGGAGTCACGTTGCACGCACAAATGTGCAACCCCCCGAAAAAAACACAATGTGGCCTGAGGCTGACGCTTATTGGCAACAATCAATGGAGAATTTTGTATTTTTGCCTGGTTCTTTTCCGCAATGTTTTGCTGGCCTCGGCTCCGCAGTCATTCACTCGGAGATATTCTGGTCATGGTTTAATTTCGAAGTCAATCTGAGTTGAATGTGATTCTTCAAGGCTAAATCCGAGCGGCTAATTTAGCGCTTGGCAAAAAACAGATCGATGCCATGGGAATCAAATGAATCTGATTTATTTAAAGATTGATGCTACAGCTCGCAATGAGGTCACACCACCGACTCACGAGGATCGCTACTCGCGCGACTCCAGCTCGGCTTTTCAACATCTATATCGCAACGTGCCGCGTAGACCTTGACTGTTTACCCTCGGTTTTCTGCCACGATACAAAACAAAACGGCTTCTTCCCGCATGAAAACTAACATCAAAGCACACGAAAAGCATGTGCTGGAGTGCCAATTAAAAAGTAAAAGCGGCGCTGCGGGTGCGGATTGATCGCGCATCAACGATCTCCGGCGTTCCTCTGCTGTACACGAACCAAACTTTGCTGGGCCGCATGAGCGACAAGTTCAGTCACACACACACGCGCGTTGTGAGAGGCAGCGTGTAATATTGCCTCACCACCGCCTCAGGTTCTGCTTTTGCCATCCACACAAAGTCCAGCCTCAAAGCAACAAAGCAACAAAGCAATAGTATTTCATGTCTAGCGTCGAGATTTCCTCAACTTCAAGCACCGTTACTCTCACAGTCTCAAGCAGTTGTGGGACGCAACGAAGTACAACTACTTTGTTATTGTCCTTAAGTAGATTTTTTTTAGGGGGTGTTGGTCGTTAACAGTAGAAATGGTAGAAAACATCTGTATTTTCTACTCTTTATCAAAACAGGTGTGTTACCTTTCGACAGATGACATTGATCCCACACTAACTGCATCGAACTTTACCAATACATAATCAATGGCTACACATTGTATACAGTATAATTGACAGTAAAAACACATTTTACTTTCAATCTGTACAAATTTTCATTTTAAAATAGGAAGAGTAGTTGAAGCAGTATCTGTACTTGTACTTAAAAAAACTCAACTGCCAGCCTTCCCAGTTAACACTTCTAAAGCCGTCAATGGCAGTGAATGTTAAGTACATAGTGCGAGTACTTTTGGCACCTCTGGCTGGCTGCGTAAATACACGCATCAACCCAAACACATGCCTCCCTTTTCCCATCAGGAAAAAAACAAAAATAAAATTTGACTACCTCAGTTCGTAGACTTATGTAGAGTCTTCACCCACGGACGTTAAAGACTTCACTCCTCAGTGGATTTCAAACAATGATTTGCGAACTCTGTTGCCAACCAAAACAGCAGCACCTGCCACAGGGTAAGCAAACAACTAAGTCAAAGTTTGGATAATAATAATAATAATAATAATAATCTTCATCATTCACAGCACTTTTGGTCAAGATCAGAGTTTGTGGGGACAAGTTATGAGAGTTCGGTGTTTCATGGCAAATCATCGTCCAGCCCTTACGCTACGATAAAAACTCACAACTTTTGCAATTTCTGGCATGATAAGCTTAAAGTTGATTTAATATTAACAGTATATTAATAGTAACAGCCATACAGCAAATACAGCTAACACAGTGGCAAACAAAATAACATTTTTAAAAATCTTTTTAAAAAAATTAATCCGAATCAGAATCCTCTTTATTGCCAAGTATATCAACAACACAAGGGATTTGTCTCCAGTAGATGTAATGAAAAGACTACTAGAACATCTGAACTTGAAATGGTTGCAGGTGTGTTCTGAGTCCCATTTAACACGAGTTTGATTATGATTGGTCAATTGGAGTTTTTGAGTGTTAACGCCCCCCCCCCACCCACCCAAAAAAAAAGGGGGAAATTGAAGCAATATTAATAGGGTATTTGTACCTACGGCTAAACTGGTTTATGAATGAATCGGCGACAAAACAATGGTCATGAAGCAGCACGGAAGACAGTCAGAAGCTCTGTTTATACACTTCCAATACTATTTGGCCAAACATTCTCCATCTGTAGCCAAGATGAGCACAACTGAAGGACATCTGTCCAATCTGGACACCACCCTTTTTCATGAAAGTGACAAACATCATTAAGATTCATTTGGCAGTCATGATGGCTTTAAAAAAAAAAAAAAAAAAAAAAGGATGGACAGCGGCGGGTAGAAGAAGGAATCTGGGGAGCAAGAAGTGGCCTTAATGAATTTTAGAGCTGGAACAAGATGACACTGCGAGATAAAAAGGAAGCAGAAAATAATGTACGATGGCGTCAAAGCAGCCTCTCTCGCTGGATCAGAAGACGACAAGGACGGCCAGATGCCAGTCGAACTTCTTTCATCACATGCCTCCAACATACAAACGCACGGAAAAACAGAACGGGTACGCAAGCGCGTTGAATTGAACGCCGCAATCTGACTAACAGTTTGAAGAGTCAGCGAGCCATCCTGCTTATTCCTCCCTCTGCTGCAGAACGGGTCATACGTCAGAGCCCGAGTGCGCTTTGGAGTAGCTGCTAATCAGAATAAGTGCTTCGGGTAAATCCCAGAAATAAAAGCAAGGCGGGGGGCAGGAGAAAGCAAGCATCAACGCAGGTTTAAATGGCCGAACATTAAGCATTACGGTCGCTCATTAACATCGACGGCACCTTCGTGTTGGGCTTCTTTGTTTCTTTACTGCGGACATCCGCGTCCTTCCTGCCTAATTAGCGGCAGGCGCTACGGCAACAAGGCATCGATTGACGCCGCAGCAAATGTAGAAATGAGTCCGTCTCTTTAAATATGCGCACATCCATTTAGGCCATTCGCGTGTCGCAGCTATAGATAGATAGATAGATTAGATAGATAGATAGATAGCAAACTAGAACCTGTAACCCGATTCATTTGCACATATAAATATACCCTCTCTCTATTTAAATCCATTTGAAAAAGGGATACAGCTACTAAGTGGCAAATGGCCGTGAAGACCTGTACAGTTAATACTCCTGAAGCTGCTAAGTAAGCTAAATACTTTCTAATCCGCCCGCTGTCCACTCCTTTTCGACACTTTTGAGTTCTCGGCATCATCTGTTTTCGTACTTTGCGGCTTCCCACCACAGACTGCTGCAGATATTGACACAACAGTACAAACAGTTTGATGAATCTGGCAGCTGCAACACATCCGTAAAGTTGTTGTTGTTGTTGTTTTAAATCTCTCGAAAGCGAAGGCGAGACGAGATGACGAGATGACGAGAACCGGTTTCCTACTCAGGAAGGGGTGTGGGGGGGACAAACAAAATGTCTGAAACAGATCCATTGTGTCCTCCCAGTAAGTAGCTGTCTTGTTCTTGGTTATGGAAAAGTGACTTCACATTGACAACCTTGAAAATATAACCTGCTTTTCTTTGTCCCTGAGCAGACCTCTTATTATCGCGACTAAGGCCACTTCTGGAGATAATTCAGCGATGCCTCCTGTGCTGGAAAAATTGGGGGCAATCTATCAGCGGGAGGTTTTGTTTATCCCCGGCGCTTCAGTCCCGTTATTTCAGAACAAAGCACAGGTACGGTTCCCTAACCACCTTGATTTTCCGGCCATTTGTCGAGACAACTTTTGGGGGGACTTAAAGTGAAAACTTTTGAAACACTTTTGTTGCCAATCACGTTCACCAAAATCGCGTTAGACCAGCTGCGCCTCAAGTTAGACATGGTATCAGCAGCCATTAGTTTAGACCGACTTTTTGCCACCAAATTGTCACATGTGCACACCCTCGTTGCGCCGGTGAGACCAGCCTGTCTGCCAAGTTGGCAAATACGCGTAGCGAGCTATGCGCTTGCGCAAAAAATTATCAAGATATGCTAAGCTTTAGCATTCTGTGGCGGATCCGCCGTCTATGAAAACAGAGCCCAGTCAGAGAAGATGTAGACTGTGATGTTAGCATCTCTTGCTAGCTGCCATATGTTTGCCACTTGTGATCCAAAAGTGTGTGTGACTTTCATTTGGATCTTATGAAATTTGTTTGTGCTGTTTGACAAGGAGGAGCACGGAGTAAAAACACCGACTGCTAAGTTAGCATCTCTCATTAGCCACCGATTTGAATAGCTGCCAAATGCTTACCACTTGTGGGGGGGGGGGAAGAAAAAAAAAAGCTGGGAGACATTTTAATTGGCAAAGGCGAGAGCCAATTTCAAACGTAGTACTTCCAGCAAATGCAATTTTATTTTTGGATAAAAAGGGCTTTGGAGTATGAGGCGCACTGTGGAGATTTTGCATTAAAATGAGGAAATGACAGGCATAAAAGGCAGGTGTTGTTAAACTGAAAAATATTCCTTCTCAACTTGCTATTTTTTTGTAGGTAGTATTTTCTCAGCCGTGCGGGGCGGTAGAACCCCAACAGACCCTAACCCTCGAAGCTCCAACTTCGGAAGTGCCAGTAAACCTTAACCTCCAACCCCGAGCGGCCAGTAGATGCGCTGGGTCACTTGGCGCGCGGCAAAGAGTCGCCGACTGGTCCGCTTCATTCGCGGTCGATCGGCGTGCGGCAGGCCTAACCCGGAATCTGAACCCCCAAACCTCAAACCCCAACAATCAGGAACCCAACTCGAATCGGGCACTGTGATGATGCCTTTTGCATTCAATGGCCTCAACGATGTCAGCAATTTTCGGTCCTCCGATTGGCTGGTCAGAAACGCAATTTGACGTACGTGGGACGCGTTCGTGCGGTTATATTGCATTTTTGTATGTTATTGATGATTTCGACGAGATGGCGGTGGTATTAAAAGGTGCCGTAAAGCCGGGTACCCGGGTACCAAAACGCTGGGTCCGGACTGTGTTTGTACAGTTGGAAGGGACGTCAGATGAGTAAAGTAGCTTTCTGGTACAGAGTCAGTTTCTGTTTTTTCCCATATAAATAAGCCGAAGCGGCGTGGGCACCGCAGCGATGGATGCCGACCGATGGCGAGCCTTTCCCACCTTGTCGACGACGACACGCAAAGAGTTCGCACTCCGACGCGCGCGCGCGCTCGGCTTTCACGCTTCCCACGTTGGCGAGCGCTCCTCAAAAGTCTGAATGCTTTCTGTCCGTGCTTCTCCATATTCCTTTTGCCAGTCTCTTAACGGGTCTCTATTGATCATACCGTTTCCTCTTTATCTTTAATCAAAAGGCCGGGGAACTCTGTTGTTTAATTTATGAGTCGCTACGAGAGGCCCGCTCTCCCCGGCTCCCGCAGAACCAGCCCCTATTCATAATTAATAAAGAACGGCTAATTATCCGAGCGCGGGGCCCTCGCGTGGTGCTCGTCCTATATAGGGGAAGAGAGAGAGAGAGGGATTGGATGGGAAGAGATTTGGAGGAGGGAAGGGCGGATTGCGACACGTCACCCGTGTGTGATCCGTCTCCGCCGCATCGCACGGATCACGGAGCGGGACGGATTGGAGACATTTGCGGCCCGTCTATTTGTTTACAACCCCCGCCAAACGACTGAAGTGTTTCATATCCTGTTGAGGTTTGTCAAATGGAGCGAGCTGTGGCTGGGGGGTCCGCGCTCAAATGCAAGCAGCAGATGTTTGTTTGCATGCTTCACTTGGGCCATTATTAGCATTTTCATTGTGAAATTTGTACACTTGGACTGCGCTATTCAGGGGGGGGATAGGAACCAAAAATAAGTCACCCAATTTTTTTTTTTTTTTTATTAACAATTGCCTATATTAACGCCTACGAGTTTAATTCCACACTCATAACTTGAAACGCATCTCAAATCAACTTTTTCCATTGAAATGGCTGGAAACACCAGCGCCACACTGCGCTGCGCTCCTTCTGGTGTGTGCGCCTTAGTCACCAGGCAGCAGTATAATACAGACACAGAGACGAATTTAACATCATTTTTTCGCACAGGATGAAGAATATATATTCCTGTGAGTATTGTGATATCGACTGTCTTCCTACGTTGCTTCACCGTTGGTGTGTTCAACGGTCCATCGCTTCAAGGGTTCCAACACGGCAACTACGGATTCTATTCGTTAACCTGGGTTTTGTTTGTTAATGTGTGTCAGCATTGAGCTCGTGGAGAATACCGAGGCAGAGGTATGTGGTTGTTTGAAAGCCACAACGTGTAATTGTCTTTGTTTGCCGTCGAGTCTGACGGTAAACTTTAAGTGGGAGTCCAAGCCGGGGACAGCTCGGAGCCTCTGTTTTGAAGAATTGTTCACTATCCGCCAAACCGCCGCTAGTTGAGTTCACTGCCACCACACAGCGCTCGTGTCTCACAAAGTCATTATTACCCTTCAAAATAAATGCCCTGTAGATGATTTGATTCAGAAAAAATAAAATAAAATAAACGAACCAGGAGTCTGCATGCACATGTGAGAAAGACTCTCTGTAGCTTCCACTAACAACCCAGGCTAAACTTCACTCCTCGTCAAGTCCGTTAGCGGCGATATTTCACTTCAACCAATTACTGCTTCCAGGGCTTTGGTTAATGTATAAAATATTTCATGAATGTTTTGATTTCTATGCTAAAATAAAATTTGCGATAATTGCAATAATCTCTTAATGTGAGGTCATTCACAGATGTAGTTTGACCAGTATAGAGTTCGTCTCAAAGTAAGAAAACATGCACGGGTAACGACTGGGAGCGAGTTTTTCTTTTGTGTGCGTGGAAAGATTTCCGTCGGACAAAGCCGCGGCGCTTCAAATCTTAATTTCGGGCAAAGATGGGAGTCCATAAATCAATAATGCAAATAGAAACAAACAAATAAATCCGTCTCATGCATGCTGTATAAAGTCTTCCTCCACTCCTCAATTGGTCTCTTATGCCTGTTTTACAGCAAGAAATGCATCCGTTTATCTCATTTGAGGTTTTTCTAATCGTACACTTAGACTTCACACAAAAAAAAACATGGAAAAAATAATGACTTCGCTTCCTTCAGCTTGGAAAACGCAATGAAAAATGATTCCAAAATGTAATAGTAGCTGAATTCAGCCCAGAAATGTGTTATCTGCACGCCACCTAATCCCTCACCTTAAAGATCTTCGGTCTTTTTCTCAGCGAGTTGTTTCTTTGCGTTTTTGAAGAGTTTCACGTACACGCGATGACATTTTGAAGCGCCAAAAACCTGCCGGAACCACTCATCAAGCGCTTGTCTTGATTCTGCCTAGCAACAACAGCATTGATTCTGTTGACATTTTTTTCACTCATTGTTATTAAATGTGATTATTTTTTGGGAGTAATTACCATAGTGCGTTTCTGTTTGAATTCGCTTTATGAAGCTCATTATCTTGAATGTCACAGTGGAAAACTTCGGACACTATGCTAACACATAGTTGGAAATGCCATAGAGGGGCTAACGAAGAGCATCTATGTGGCCGTCTTCTAACCCTTTAAGCAACAGAAACGGTGAAGCGACACCTAGACAGAGAAAACAATACTCTATTCTTTATTCTCTGTGAAGAACAAATCATCATAGCGCAGTTTACTCTGGAATGAGGAGTCATGTATAAAGTCTCCATATGTCTATATTCAACTGCCCCCAGGTGGCCAAGGCATAAGGCGCAGCACAATGTCCATTGAATTGAAGCAAAAAGTGTGACAAAAACCGTTTCATTCTTCACGATCTACTTACTGTCAGTACTCAATGATTTTATAAAGTAGATTATGGAGTGTTGTTTTCCTAATTAATTAATGGCATTTCCATTTATTTCAATGTGGGGGGGGGGGGGGTGTAATCTAAGTCAAGGTAGCACTTCTCTCATCACTTATCTAAAAGCAAAATGCCAGTCACCTAAAACTGGGCTCAAATTAACGTTTCCGAAGAAATGACGAAAACCTCAAAACAGTCGTCCTCCCCCCTTCTTCTTTTGTAGCCTTGGGCAAGCAAGACCTCCACTCCCAAGATATAACCTCCATTAAACCCCGCCCCCCGCCCCCTCTATCTACCATCTATTGACCACATCGTCACTTCAACCAAAGGGTGATCTCTCTGTACCCAGAATGCAAAGCATCTTGACCAAGACCCCGAAAGTCGTGCCGACCTTGGCTTTCTGAACATGAAAGACAGATTTTAAAAAAGAAAAAAAAGAGAAAAAGACCCCATCGCCATCACCAGTACAGCAAGCCTCTTCCTCTCAAATTACACTCCAATGAGTTAAATGATGCATTTCCTCATAAGATCAAGGACAGACTTGGGGCGCCGAAGGGTCCAGTTGGCAATTTAGGGTTCAACTTCAGGTCAAAGTGGCCCCAATTACAAAGCCTCACTTAGCAACTCGTCAAGCGCTTTCATCATAAACTTAGAAATTCCTCTCACGAGCGTGAAGGCGAGAGCTTTCGGAGAGACGACATCAAACGCTCGGAATTATTCGTCTGTTGCAATCTGCGGCAAGCAGGCAGGAGGCGGATAAAAAAAAAAATGCTATCTCAGATGACATTCTGCATCCTCAACAGAGTCGTTGGCCGTTTGGCAACAAATTAATACCAACTGAAGAACGCAGAAAGACACATTGGCTAATTTACTGCTGTGCCTCCTGACCCGCACCGTGCAGAGTGGAACAAGCCAAAGTTCAAGTTTACCGTCTGCTTCCGCTCAACGGGGACTTCGCAATGGGAGCGGACGTTATTAGAGCAGTACATTATTGGTTATCAGGGGATATCTGTACTCCCGTCTTGAATTACACGACGCCGTTCCCCATGGACACTCTCACTGCTTTGCCACTGCTTACAATTCAGCTTTTGGTCGGTTTTACCGCTGGAATCTGCGGAAACCACGCTCCATTGAACGCATCACTCTCAATGAGACACACGAACAACAGAAGACTGTGTGGGTTTGCCTCTATTTACTTCTTTGTCAAGGCAAGGAGGAAACTTTTATCCTAGACGAGACTGAGGGCGGCTAGAGAGCGTTGCAGCAAAGTGGAGACTGTGGAGTATAATACCGCAGCATCCAGAGTAAGGGGAAGCAACAGTGGAAGCTAAGGTATGTGTGTGTGTGTGTGCTACTCAAGAGGAGACTGCGGGCAACAAGAAAAGGAACTGCTGCAGCAAAGTGGAGACTGCGAAGTAGAAAACTTCAGCGTCCAGCGTTAGGCACAGCTACAGGGTAAGATTATTCAGTCAATCCACAGAAGCAGGGCAAGCTAGTGTTTGTGTTATTCAAGAGGAGACTGAGGGCGGCAAGAAAACGGACCGCTGCAGCAAAGGGGAGACTATGGAGTTTAATACTGCAACGTCGGTTGAGCAACAGGGTAAATTCAAGTAAGCGTGTGTGTTACTCAAGAGGAGATTAAGGGCAGCAAGAAAAAAAATCTCAGATGGAGAATCATGGGAACTACGGAGTCTAAAACTGCAGCGTCCAGGGTGAAGCACAGGAACAGGTTCAAGTTAGGATGTGCGTTAGTCAAGAGGAGAACGTGGGCAGATCGAAATCAGTCTGATGGAGCAAAGCGGTGTGTAAACCTGTCTTCAGTGAAGGACAAAGGCCAGAAAGGCCCGCTTGTGTCCAAATACTTTTGATGGGTTTGCAGTCCCTCGGATGGTCTCGGAGAAAAGGACGAGGATCGACTGAGCCTCACACGTGACGACTCTCGTTTGTTTTTGCTTCGCTGCGTGAGTGGCACGCACACGTCTGATTGCCATCTCCGCTGCTTTTTTTAATGGTAGAAGAAGAATCCTCGCCGCGCCCGCAACGACAAATTTCCCATCGAGCGGACGAGTAGATGTTCCGGAGGAAGGTCAGAAACGCTGCCAGCTCCGCGATATGTCGTCTTCAAACGGACCACGGTCTCCCTGGAAACAGCTTTGCCATAACTCATTCCTCACCCACCAGTTTTGCTTCTTCTTTACCTTGAAGTCTGCAACTATTTGCCCAATTTCACACACGCACGCTTGCTCTCATGAGAATTTTGGATCGCAGACCAAAACAGACATTCTTGGGTCCACTGAAAAAGCCTCATCTTTTATTAACCAACCATCCTGCTTTGAACTGGCCTAATAAAGTATTTCGGCGACATGGGAATATACCACAGCTGGCAGCTACACTTAATTAGATCCTTGTCTAGACTTGGTCAAGCAGCATGTGGCTCATTGCCCACGGTCATTCTCACGCGCGCTCCGTTACGACGAACTGCAAATGAGGGTTCGAGGCGCCCAAAAAAGGAAAACTAAATCTGTGACCTAACAATTGCGGCACCTGATCGGTGTGTGAAATTGAGTAGTGTTGAGTCCTTTCCCATTTTGGGCCTTTCGGGCCGCTGTAGTTCTTACGAGCCAGAGTCAGCCGTGTTTAAGAAGCTCAATCACATTTGTTTTTGGCCTCGATCGTCTCATTACTGGCCGCAGACATGAAGTACAGGGACTCTTAAATCGGAAGGGTTGCGCAACACCGTACGATTCGGGAGAGCTCTATAATCAATACTTTCAATTCTGGATGGGCGCAATAATCGATTAGTTGATGAAGAATTGATTTTTGATTCATCGCAAAACTGAAAACAAGTCCTCCGCGCGACATTATTCCGATCACTATTCAAGCGCGACCGTAGAAACAGGAGTTCAAAACATGCAAAACGATTCTGCAGTCTCATTAGAAAACAAAACGAAACTAAGATCAAGGAAATTTAGTCAAATACGTGTAGGAGAAAATGGTACAATTATGCTTTTAACTTGTGATGTGCATAAAAATCAATTAGTTTAATCATTAAGTACGATGTCCATGAGAACATGCAGAAGGTTTCTACCATCCCATTAAAAAGAAAAAGAAAATCAAGATCTCGGAAATGTAGTCAAATACCCATAGAGGAGAGAGAAAATTGTACAATAATGCATAAGTTGAGTTTAGTCATTAAACATGATGTCCATGAGAACATTCAGGTTTCTACCAAATCAAGATCTAGGAAATTTATTTAAATACCCTTTCATACTTCCAGTACTGCGGAAGGTCAGAGTGGGAATTATCCTGCCTCCTTTCTCCAGCACATTTTAGAAAAAAAAAAAAAAAGTTAAAATATGGAACGCAATAGCTTTTTGTTAAACTTTTGAATGATTGATGATCTTGCACACAAAAGGTGTATTCAGCCCAAAGCGGCGCCAAATATAGGCGCTGACGCGGGGCCCATAGGTATAGCTGCCATTATGGGCCGCTGACTGGGAAACTCTTGAGTTCTTCGATCATGACCGAACCCCTCCCCACCCGCCTTGCACCCGTCTCCCCTTCCTCCGTGCCCGACCCGCCGCGCCCACCACCCCGACCAAACCCCCCCCCTGGAACGGCCACTCGGCTCAGACTAAATATAGCTCCCTCTCTCTGTTTCCCCACACGGGACAACCACCCAGCAGCATCATCAACATGACTCCTCCTAATCTGCACCAAACTATGTACGGAGAGCCTCCACAGTCTCATCTCAGCCCCTTTTATAGGAACACGATGGCGCTACGCAGGACATGAATAACAAACAGGAATCTATTGGCACCGAAGAGGCAGCCGTGAAATGTCCTCTCTGATTAAAGTTGCAATGTAGGGGGTGTCGGTTTATCTTTGGGCGCCCAGCAAACTGCTAGTGATGGAACAAAAAACAGAGTGTGTGTGTGTGTGTGAGAGAGAGGGGTGGGTCGGGGGCGGGGGGGGTCGCAGGCATAGCAAAACAACTATGTTAATGGTAATCTCAAAGTACTGCGCTAACCCAACGTTAATGCTACATATGTATAGCACGCTCAGGTTGGAGGAGGCGCAACATTATGTCGAACTAATCACACAAAAATGGTCCACATGGAACACAAACTGTGGCGCAACACATGACAATATCACAACACTCACAGGCATATATTTAGTTTTTTTATCTTTTGTGAAAAAAGACTAATAGTACAGCAGTTTACTAAGTCACAGTAGTTGTAAAACTATTCTTCTTCATTTGTCTCTGCATGACTATATGATACTGCACCCCGGTGGCCAAAATGGGGCCGACAGAAGGAGCAGCACAATGATTTGAATTGAAGCATTGAATCATGATGCACAAACTGTTTCATTGTTTATATTCTATTGAATTATGTTTTACTCTGTTTTTATAAAGTACAGTATTATAGAGTGCTATTTTCCCCAAGTTGTGAGAAAGACCGATGGTTAGCGATTTGCAAAGCGTGGAATGCTGCAATTTCAAGACGGGGTACATCTGCAAAGAGTTTCTTTATTTTAATCACCTGAAATCCAAACATCCCGATTGGCATTCTGCACACGGGAAGAACGTCGCATACAAAAGCATCGCCCAATCGGTCCGCGGCGGACATTTTTGAAAGTTTTCTAGTAATGCTGCCAGGGCCAAGGACATTACACACACACACACACACCAAAAAAAATGGCAGAAATTGTGTTAATGTTCAGCTGTACACCATTATGTTATAGGCCGACAGACAAACTATTATTGTTGTTGTTGTTATATCTTTCAGAAGTCGCACTTGTCCTAAAAATGAGAGCGCCTACATTTTATTTTACCATCTTTCACCAGGCCAGGACTGTACATTCTTATTTATTATACACGAGAGGTGTCAAGTCAAAAAAATGGAATGTGTATTTGATCTTATTTTACCACATCTTATTTTTATGCATGGTTGGAATGTCCGTGCTAAATGAATATGTTGATAGTTTTCCAATTCATTTATTCTTTGAAACAATACAAATCTGTCTAAATGTGTTTAGCGAAGTTCGTTCAGTCAGTCATGAGTGCAATTGTACTAATAATTGGCAGAAAAATTTCATTCGGCGTTTTGGTTTCCGCATTTTCGGTTTTCCGTTTGGGCCAATCGTCCGGTTTGATCCCTAATGCTAATGCTAGTTAGCAAATGTTAGCATTAGCGTCAGATCTGTGTGTACCATTTTATGAAAAGCCTTTGATAACAACACACTTGTATATTCCTTAATGTACGTATGTTAACTGGGGTATACTATACGACAGTATAAACTATCTTAGCTTAGCATACGAAAGCACGGTATATTACAGTATAGTGTAGCAGTATCGTATAATATAGCATTGTATACTGCAGTATAGACTATGTACTGTAGGTTCAGGTAAATACTACAATATAGTATGGTAGAGCACAGAATAGTATAGCTAGCTTTGCCCACGATACCACAGTATGGAACACTACAGTGTAACATAGCATAGTATACTACAGTATTGAATAGCATAGCATAGCATAGCATATCTTTGCATAGGTAGACATCCAAATTAAACGACTACAGTCAAGATGACTGAATAGTCCAAAACTATGCTGACCATGAGACCTTATTTAGCATGAATTTTCATTTAGAGTGCGTTTTTAATCCAGAAGTGCTCAGGGTGATGTTGAAATGTAAGCTTTTTCGCCAGCCATTTGGGAGATAAGTAGGAATGTGGATACATGTGCTCTTTTCCCCGTCACAAAGTCAGTGAAAAGCATCTTAGCGCGTGCTGCTAAGATGCTACTTCGGTTGAGGCCAGATGATTACGGCAGAGCGGTCACGCCTCTGCTTTATGATTATGCCCCAAGAAAACTAAGATGTGGGGAAATTGTGTTGCAACTCTGGACCCAAAATGAAAAAAAGAAAAAGATGAGAATATTAGAGGCAGTCTTACGATCGTCAGCCTCGTCTCTGCTGCCTCCGACAAAGCGTCCAAGCGGCGGGAGCATCTGCACAGGCGGCAGCGCCACCGCTTTCCGGGGTAATAAAAGATAAGATTAAGCGATTAGGCAAATGCCGGTTCTCCTAACAAATGCGAGCCTGGGCTCCCTTCTGTCGAAGCACAATGCAACCTCCCAAAACAAAACCAAAAAAACTGCATTAGCTCACGTTTACCTCATCAACTCAAAGATACAAGCATGTCAATAGAAAAGTCTTCCCAACACGGCATATTAAACTATAGAATGCTGCACTATAGTATAGAATAGCATACTACACTATAGCATAGTATGTTACAGTTGAGCAAAGAAGAAAACAAGCACACAATAGAGAACGGGGGCAATCCGACACCGTCGTGACCGGAGCCCACGGTGAAGGACGACGGCGCGCATCGGGAAGCGGATAACAACATTCCGGCCGTCGTCTTCCTGTCTCGGTTACCGTGGAAACGGTTGCCCGTGTCGGAAGAGGCACTTCTATTACGGCAGCCGGGCCGGCCAGCGAATACAACTATAAAACTGCAAAGAAAACATACAAACCGATGAGGTGGGGGGGGGGGGGGGGGGGGCACGTCCACGGAAAGGACACAGCAGGACGGATGGGCTCAGAGTTCAGGTCCTGGGGCTGTCACGAAGGAGCCATCTTCAGATACAACGCCGCTGGGAGAGAAAAAAAGTGAGCGATTAAGGTAGTGTGATGCCCCCGCGTGTGGGCAAGGAGAGCCGCAGTCGCACTTTCAGCCATTTAAAGAAAGTGACAAAACAGTCCCGCACACAAAAACAAGACGACAATAACCAGCCAACCCGACTCAAGATCCTCATGTCACTCGCTAGGCCACGCCTCTTGAAGGCACACATCCAACACACAAATACATGCAGTCATTCCACCTCATAAAAGCAGTTTCTTTCCAAACTTAATTTCTTTTTTGTTATGCAACACTTCAAATGCCTACCGCTACTTCTCACACTACTCTTACTTTGCATCTTATCTCTTCCCTCTTATCTTAATCTTCTTTATCCTTAATAACTTTGCACCCCCTGAAGAATTTCCCCCCTGCAAATTAATCATCTGCACCCCCCTTCCCCTCCCCCCATTTCCAAAGTCCAGAACTGAGTCTTTCATCTTTTTGACCCAAAAAGTGTTTGTTTGTGTCTGGCAATTCGCAAGTGAGGCAAGTCAGCGAGTGAAAAGCCAAAATGTTTTGCATCCAATTACCGCAGAGCAAGCGGGACCCTTAAATCGGGTAGAATGGAGGAGGAAAAAAAAAGGTAATATAGGGGAGAAACAAAGCTAACACTGTTAAGGAGACTGATACTACTACTACATTTCTTGATACCTTTTGAAATATAATTTAAAAACAAACAAAATGTTGCCCTTGTGGTGACCACCAGACGCTACGCCAGCGTTCTGTGACGTTGCCTACAATATGTGGCGACAGACCGAGCAAGAATATGAAAACGTTTGAGAATCTGTGACCGTCTCCATGTAGGTCTGTCCTATCTTACTGCCCCCTGGTGGCCATGGCGCTCACACCAGCGGGAGCAGCACAATGTGCATTAAATGGAAGTTATTTAAAAAAAATGTGGCAAAAACGGTTGAATTCTTACATTCAATTGAATTATGGCATTACTGTGCATTTGTATTTAGAAAAATATTGTAGAGTGCTATTTTTCTTCACATTACAAACAGTTGTTTTTTTTTGGCAGAAACGGATTAATAGCAATTCCATTTATTTCAATGGGGAAAGATGACTTGAGATACGAGTAACTTGAGTACCGAGCGTGGTCACGAAACAAAATAAACCCGTATTTTCAAGGCAGCACTGTACTACTTTTTCAAACTGCACGCACCGCCCCAAAAAAACAAAAACAAACAAACAAAAAAAACATTCTAATTCAGAATACAATTGGTCCCAGAAGGGCAATTCAGTTTTACAAACATCCAAAAATAAATGTTGCCCCAGCGGGGACCACTCCACACACTACTCTACTGTTCAGGAATTTGGAAATTGCGCAAGAATTTGTTACAGGGTTACTCCCAGTTTTCTGGCCACCTCAGATATGCAAGAGCAGCGAGGAGTCTGCCCGGCAACAACATTAAGCGCAGACGGCTAACGCGCACTTGGCACCGTTTTGATAACGACCGCTATCAAAGTGCATCTGGTTAGCGCACAAAGTGTACGAGGGCGTTCCGTGATCTGGAACGCGGCCAGGAGCAATAAGTCGCTCGAGCGGGCCGGCCGATTCAACGAGGCTCGCCCAAATGTATTCACAGCTTCGTCTTTGACATCCATCCCGCCTCCTCGCCACGCGCTCATAATGGACCTTTTGAGTCTCTCCATTTGTCTTCCATCGTTTGCCCAAAGCCAAATCCTTTCTCTCGACTCCCTTTGTTTCTCTTTCCACCCCCACGCCATCTCCGCGAAGGGTAAAGTTATCTCGCTCGTGCCGAGCGACAATGCTTGCGCGAGTGTGACTGAAGGTCAACGCGGCGCCTGCGGGAGAAGAGCGACTGACAGGGATCAAATACTAATCGATATTGAACACAAGCTCACTCTCTCTCGACTCAGTTACGATTTCCCCCCCCCCCCCCCCCCCCCCCATCCCCCCATCGCCCCACACCCTGGCGTTTGTGTCTGCGCTGGTGTCAAAGTGCAGTTTGCCTATCGGGTTTCTCCTTTTCAGTCCAAGCTGCCACATCGAGTGACTTCATTGGTGTGCGCGCGACCTGCCTGTGCATGCCCGGGAATCATCGGCGGACGTGTTATGTTACCGGCTGGCTCGCGGCCGGCTTACTTTGTTCAAAAGGTAAACGACACCGCCAAGTAAAGCGGCGCGGTACCAGACCGGGCTCGCGTTACTCCTGGTGAAACCGTGTCAGCGCTTTTGTGTGACGGACTGACGTCGCACAATGGAAGTCCCGAGGCCTCGGGCGGGCCTGGATGTTCCAACCGCGTCGCTGAATGACGGGGTTCAAAAGATTGGAAATTTGAGTCCGACGCTCTTTTGTGGCTCAGATTACCGACATTGCTGCAAGGTGACTTCACGACGGCATCGAAGTTGCGCTCGGAAACGTTAGCCTCCTTATTTTTTGGGAGGCGCGGCGTCTGGTCGCGAACCCTGGAAGACAATTCAAGAGAATTGCGTCGTCGTAGGGAGAGTCCTTACCGGTCCGGTTCGTTGACAAAACGACATTTTTCCATTTTTTCCGAGTGTTTCATCATTTGCCGGCACGGTGACGACCGGTTAGCACGTCTGCCTCCCACGTGTGAGGTTGCGGGTTCAAATCCCGGCCCCGAGCCTGGGTGGGTTTTCTCCGGGCACTCCGGTTTCCTTCCACATCCCAAAAACATGCGTGCTAGGTCGATTGAAGACACTAAATTGCCCGTAGGTGTGAATGGTCGTTTGTTTCTGCCTGCAGAGCCACAGGCGGCTGCATTTGATTTTCCAAATTTGAATCTAAATTTGCTTTTCCGAAATTAATCTGGATTATACGGCAGTCGCTAATTCAACCACCGGATTTGACCCTGAATGTACAATAATACGTCAAAATCCTGGACATGATTCAGGTGCTGTCTGCTGGAAAGAGTTGGTAGTTTTTGTAGCGTCAGGTGGTTTAGCGGGGAGACTATTTTACTTTAATCAATCAATCATAGGATCTGGAACTGAATGAGCGCAGGTGTACCTAATATTGCGGCCGGTGAGTGTTTGCGTTTCAAATTGAATGAGGGAACCACATGACATAATCGTTTACACCAAGCGGCAAGAACGTGTGTGTGTGTGTGTGTGTGTAAGGCAGACAGCAGGGTAAACAAAACCTTTTCCAAGCGGGAACACATGCTTCATCTTTCTTGCCAGACACGAAGCACTTTGAATTGGAACCACAGCTTTCCCTTTTCTGTAGCTCAGACCGAATTCAAATCAGGTTATTTTATTATCCCCCGTTTCGGTTTTGCAGTCGGGGTTCTGCTCCAAAATAGCGTCGAGGGGGAAAATCTCAGTCAGAAGGAGAAACTTTAACAAACGAGGGTCTGTTGTCCACGGCAAGGAGAACATTTTGATTCGGGACGAGACTGCTGCAGAAAATCGGAGACCGCGGAGTATCAAACTACAAATTCAGACCAAAGGGTTACCACCCATTTGCTACCATGTCGACTATATTTTTCAAATCCAATATTCCACCCATTATCCCATTGATCAATGGGATAGTTCAATAAAAAGATAAACATGTATTTTGCATTATTCAAAATTAACATGCATGTGAGGTGCAGGTATCATTTTTGTCCACTTGGAGTCGCCATCCTCACGTTCCACTGTAGTATCTTTGACTTTGAGTGTGTACGGTCTTAAAAGCCGGGGGCTGGCCCGGTGAGTGCCGTGGGTGTCAGCGAATGCGCGTTTAGAGTTGACTGGCTGTTAACCGGCTAACTAGTTAGCTCGTGCACGTGTTGAGTGACCCCCCTCACCAATCGGCGGGTCCTGCATGAATGCGCTTATTACGTGGCAATTGTCAACATTTTAAGGCTACACGCTGTCTTTTGCCATTTGTAAGTGGGAACAGCACGGGTTGAGTGCACTAAAAATGGCGAACAGAATTCTGCTGAGGCTGAGGGAGGCGTGTGGCGTTGGTGGCGTAATTACAAACAAAATACCAGTCCCAAGCAGACTGCAAACCTCAACCGGGGATGGCATTTGGAAGAAATACAAAAAAAAAGACGCAGCTCAGAAAGTTGACTTCCAACTTTAAATTGAGGGAGTGCGCGTGTTGCGGGCAAAAGTTTGAGAGAATTTGTTTCCCGACTAATGAACACCTATCTGCGCTTTGCAGCCTACGCGTCACGCCGCTTGATACACGAGTCGCAGCTCCGGGAGCTCGCCGGCGGCCCACATTAGCGTCTGGGCGCTCACCTCGCCTCATCCCGATGGCCGGGCCCGCCTCTAGAGGACTGTCGCATTAACGGCACTCTCTCCCTTTCTCTCGCTCACTTCACCCGTTCCCGCGCGGATAAACCAGGTCACTCTCCAGAACTGTTGTTGCTGCACTTCTTGAGTACTCAATTGGCTGTCTGCAAATAACCCCCCCCCCCCCCCCAAAAAAAAAGGTTTCCATAGATTTGTGGCAGATAATCTAGACTGTCAAATTGCGGAACGTCTCCAAATCTAGAGCCTGATTTACATGTGAAACCGGGAAAAAACATTATTTTTATTTTTTTTAAAGTGATGGAATTGGAAGTGTTAGTGGTCGAGGCAAACAAACATATTACGGAGTTACAGAAAATAATAATATCGCCAGCAACTGCATGAAAGCCATGGTTGGAGCGCCCATCCCACCTAACATTGCATTTAAAACTCGGGATAGCGCACGCAGAAAACGGCTCTCGGACAACTGTCATTGTGCACTGAAAGGATCCGGACAGTTGAAAGGAGTTTTGTCAAAAGGAGAAATGGCATGACTCCTTCTTGTGAGTAAAATTGCATTGTTCAGTAGACGATTTGCCACCCCAAAAAAATGTGGTTTCTGGCATTTCAGAAATGTGGAAAAGATCCAGTCACGCTGGCAGTGCTAGTTTGCGTCTGCCTTTCAGACAATTCCTCTCAGGTTTGATAAATCACATCGACTATGCAAAATGTATCTATTAGCATATATTCCTCCCAGAAGTCGCTCAATCAACTGAGGGAATATTGTATTAAAACAAAATGAAACATGTCTCAAGTGTATGTGAAGAAATAAATGGGTTTTATCAAGTGTGTTGTGAGCCAAATGTGGTATCTGAATAAATGTAGTTACGGACTTGCTCACAGAACGAATTAAAGTTCTAAATTGAGGAACCGGCGTTGGAAATTGCAAACGCCAAAGGGCAGTGAACGCCTCAATTTAGAACAAGACACTCTAACAACCAACAACCAAGGAGAACGAGATTCTCCTGTATTCTCGTTATTGTTCTCCTGCAAGTTGTGTCAAGGGTTTCTCAAGGCCTTCATCCGTCCATTGGGGCTACGATCTATCCCCCGTTGATTCCCACAGTGTGGCTCCCCCTAGTGGCACATGAAACATCACTCAAGTCCAAGTATTTCACTTTGGAGTTCAATACATTTGCATTGAACTTCTGACAATTGTTTGTTTTGAAACATTTATTTAAGTACACTACATTTTATTTGAATTATGAAATGCAGTTCCCCCCCCCCTGTATTTATGCGCAGCGTTACCGTTCAATGCAGTGCTACCATGCCATACAATAATATTCAGTGTAGGTATGTTGTTGTTTTTTTCCTGAAGAACACTTTGGTTTATCCTGCTCCTATATTTTAATGTTGGCGATCGATCCGCTTTATCTTGAAAGCCTGCTCACGTTTAACCTGTTGGTGTGTTTGTTTCTGCCATCCTCATTTCTCGCAGGTACCGGGTCCAAACGTCACTCCCACGGACGGCATACAGAAGAAAAGAAGTGAAGAGGAGGAGGAAAAAGAATTTCAGGTCCTCCTCGGAAATTCCGCCAGCCTGTTTCCATTCACGTGAACGGGTAGAATAGTAAAAGCAATACGCCGAGGCTCTTCATAGCACTGCTGCCTGCCGCTTACCGGCTGAGAGAACAATCATCTTCAGAATCAATATTTGCAAAACAAAACTATTCAATTGGTACAATTGAAACGGGGTGGAACCTTTCTGGTGAATTTTCAAGGGACGTTAAGAAATTGGATTGAATGGTGGGCATTCGAGGACATTCGTGGCAATCAACTGAGAAATCCAAATGTTTCAAAAGGTTGTAAAAACATGCTTGAAATCTCCCCCATGCGCATGTGGGGAAATGTGCTACCATCCAAATGAAACCAAGGTTCGGCTTTTTGGCTAAAATTCCAAAAGGTATGTTTGTTGCGTGTGCTTTTCATTAGCTGGAAATGTCAAGGTGAAGGGAATTATGAACAGTGCTAAGTAGTAGTCAGGGTTAGCATAAAACCTTCAGGCTTCTGCTCGAAACCCCCAAAATGTCAGAAAAGGTTGACGACAACTTTAAGTGGGCGCTGACTCCCATCGGTTGATTCTGGACACAGCCACTTCTCCAGTTCTAAGAGGGTGTGCACACTTGCGCAACAACATTACTGTAGCTCAGTTATTTCTGCAGTCAAAAATGTAGATTTTCTTTTCCCAATTGGGTGGTACAGGTTGTACTTTGCCCACCACGTAATCGCCTTTTTATGACTACGTGGCAGATCTTGCGTCCCCCTTCTTTTAACGTCACCTCAAATGTTGTGATGAGCGCCAACGATTGCAACAACTCATTCTCACGTTCCACACATCAAAGACCGCAATCGGTTTTGCAGGTGCGGCGGCGCTTAAACAAAAAGCCCGAGTGCGGTTAGCAGCGCGTACGCCCGACATTTGGCTCGGTCGGGCGGGTCGAGTAACCCGAGACCGTTGTCCAGACCGCTTTCCAGTCACACGTTACAAGTCCGACAGCTGTTGGTTCGCTCTTCGCCAAGTGCAAATATGTGAGCCCGCTGATAGAGTGTGTCGGAATATGTTGGGAGTTCATCTGACGCGCGCGCGCACACACACGGACGAACGTGCGTGCGTGCGCAAAGGGGAGTCATCTTTCTTAGTTCCAGTTCGACGCTTCAGGAAATGCAGTCGATCAGCTCCAAGCTTGGATTTGAACGGAGCTCAATCAAATTGCCGTCAGCAGACGAGGTCGCAAAGTCGCTCGCGAAAATCATCCGTCCGTCCGTCTGTCGCGCTCGTCCTCATTAAGGTCGCAGGTGAGCTGGCGCCCGTGCCGGCTTAGGGGTGTCCAAATTGGAGGGGGGGGGGCTGCATGTTTCTAATTGGCCTGCCCCGTATTCTTAAAAACAGATTCAAACAGTTACAAGAAAAAGTTCACGCAGTATTTATTGAAATTCAAAATTCAAAAGTAACTTAAGTTGAATTCCACAAAAGAATATACTTTTTAGTTGAAAAATATGTAAAAAAAAAAATATATATATCCGACATCACAATATTTTTGTTGAAGTATGTTTAAAATTGAATGTTACAAGAGGATAGGCATTTTTTAAACAAAAATAAATGTGATATCACACTAAAACTGATTCCAATTCCATAATGGATACTTCTTTTCGATACCCTCCCTTATCAATTCTCATCGACTTTCATTGGGCATGGAAATAAACCAGTAAAATCAATTAGCCAAACTTTGGAGCGCTTCTGCCTTGAAACCATGTCGGGAAAGTTCAGAGCCAAAATCTTCACTTGCAGCGGGTGACATCGCTCATTTGCGATGGAAGACAAATCGTTACGCAGAATCGTCAGCCGAGCAAATAAACGATTCCTAGGAATTGAATTACTGGGAAGCGCTTCTCACAAAGAACCCATTTTTCAATTCCCATCCCTAATGGGGCCAATAAAAATATGCGCGTAATTGATGCCCATCCAGAAACTTTTGCCTATAAAGAGCACAAAATCGCAACAAAGCACTTCCCCCCCCAGAGGCTACGGCCTGACGATATGAAGCTCCTCCTCTCAGTTCAACATAGTTGCTTGACACCGAGATGCCACCAGATGGCTGCCAAAGCAAAATGTTAACATTCGACACGGCAAGTTGAGTATTTCAGCGAATAACGGAGGACAGGTTCCTCCAAAATCTGCGCCAATAGCCAAATTTGCGAATGCTGATCTGTAATCTGCGTACGTTGAAGGGTACACATTCTCGTTATTTTCGGACGGAATGAAGATTATGAAGGAGCCTTTTATTGACAACAAAGTCCCAATGAATTCCCCATGTTGCTTGGAGGCAAGCTTCAAACTGTTTTTGCTCCCTCGCGTTTATTGCCGCAGACCAGCTGCCAACCAGCACACGGTGCCCGCATACGGGGCGCCTCGTTCGGCGAAGATGAAGACTGCCACGTGTTCCGTTTACGCCGCTCAGAAGGGAAGTAGGGGGGAAAAAAAAAGGAAGAGGAAACGCGCGGGGCATCCGATTGCTTGGCTAGACCGTGATTACGCGCATGTCTGCGGAGGATGTCGGGGGGGGGGGGAGGAGTTGGTAGCCATCATCGTGGAGATCAAAAGCTTGTCTGCTCGTTCTGCCTGCAGCGCTCCTCTAAAGTTTGCGAGGAGGAGGAGGAGCGGCGTTTGCATGTCGACTTGAAGAACTTTTGAAATCTCTGCTCTCATATTTTGCCTCGCCTTCATTCAGTCATACACTCGGTTTACAGAGTGGCCAGATACTCCTTGGCGTGTGAGCGCCCGGATGGGAGTTGTGGCCTACAGCAGCACATTTCACATGAGAGTCTTCTCATTTTGACCGTTTGTCCCGTTCGACTTAACGTGAATCGATGACGGTGGCTCCGTCTTTGCTCAAGATCCACGCAAGTGAACCCCAATGATTTGGCGTTACAAACAAATTGGTCTATTTGACAGAAGCGGGGACCAAATAGAACTGGAAGAAAGCAAACGTTTCTCTCAGACTCTGGAAGGTTGGGAAAGGCTGCTTATACTAAAAAGCGGTACTGCGTGGATGGTTTGTTTGGGTGCCCCTTCCAGTTCTGATGGAAGCTAGGCCCATCTGAAACTGGGATTGGAGGGAAGGTACAAGGTCCGTTCAGACGCCGATGCATCAGGCTCAATTGAGCATTCAGAAATCTTCCTCAGGGATACTTTGAGGGACAGCCGGTAGCAAACGAGCGTTCTCCGCCGGGGTTTCGAAGAGAGTCCTGCGCAAATTTGGTTGCTCCGTTCGAAGTCAACCCGTCTTCGCCCCAACAGCCGCGGGCGCTTCCGAGTCGCGGCCGTCATCCGTGCAGATCCACCCCGACTCGCCTCCGTCGTTGCCTGTGCAGGCTCAAAGATAAACCGTTCTTCTTCTTAACCTGGAAGGGATTAAAGGGTGAACCTCCAAAATGAAAGCTAATCTCCGGTGCTGAGCTCAGCTGTGTTAGAGAACACCCGGGTGGAGAAAGCAAAATCCTGTGCTGAAGTTTCCCCGCCAAAAAAAAGGACGTTATGCCCAGACTAGCACTCTCCTAAAAGCCTGCTCGAGAGGCATTCTTTGCAGCCCGAATCCTCTCATCTGCCAGGTGCCAAAAGCGCCACCGGCGAAACACAGACGACTGCCAGTGGCGTGAAGGTATTTCAAACGAGCTCTGCGAACAGAACAGAACGGAGCGGAGCGGAGCGGAGCCGGGGGAGCGGGAGACAAAGTCCGATTCATTCAGGGAACGCTGGCGTGGCGGCGGGAAAATCCATCACCGTAGCTCTTTATCATATCGGGGCCAAGATATTAGCGAGTATTTGACCTCTCCTGTGGAAGTCTCCGACTAGCCAAAGTGGAAAACAAAGCCATTTCCTTTTTTTTTTCCCCACCCCGCGTGAATAGAAATGCTAATATGAATGTACAGCTGCGAGGCATTCGTGTCAGACAGAGCGGTTAGCGGGTGACAATCTAAGTGAAAGTCAAGTCACTCGTCACTCTTCTTCCCGTTCGACTTGACACGAGGGAAATGGAGGATTTGCTGCGTCAACAGCAACTGTGACCCCCATCTGGATGGCGGTCTGGAAGCTTCCCCCCAAAACATCCTGGTTTCACCGCGTAGATGGAAAAGTGCGAGATTGAGGTGTGCTCAAAATATAACGCTGCTGATGGCTGGCAGTCAAACGGACGCAATTCCTCTGAGATGATTGGATGTTCCCGTCAATGTTCAGCCACGGAGATAAGACGCCTTATCTTCCAGGTGTCCGAACACCGCTGAACATTTGAGCCGAATGCCAAAGCGCCAGAATCTTTCGTATGAATCGGCAACAAGTTGTACACGCTCATTTGCTCGCTTGTTCAAAAATGCCCATTTTCAAATGTACACAGGCAAGACTTGACAAGTCACGTAGTTCGAGTCAAAGTCAAGTTCGAGGCTTTCCTTTCCCAAGTTTGAATCCGAGGCCTACAATTGGCAGGTTCATGCATTATTCACCGAAGGAACACTCGGAATGTCGACGAAAGTGAACCAAAAGCAAACGGCCTCATTTCTGGTGGTCGCGACCCCTTTGCGACATTTGATGGAAAATCAGTTGATCAACAGCGCGGACGGAAAGCGCGAGAGGAAGAAGAGTCAGAGGACGACATCCGTCTTTGAGAGCGGCTGCAGTTCTTTAGCTCTGCGGTACTTCTTCGGCAAACGTCCCGACGCCTTTGCTCCCGAGCGCCGGCCCAACGCAACGCAACGCAACGCAGTTCGTCTCTCTTTCGGCCATCTATGGCGTTTCCCGTTCTAGCTTAGCTTAGACTTTTATGAGATGAAATGTTTGTGGTGATTAAACATCTTCCCAAACTATTTTTCAAAAGGTCGAGTGATGCCAGAAATAAAACGATGAGCTGAGAAAGAATCTGCAGGCGAGCGTAACTTCACGGCCGGACCAGTTCCTTCTGCACCGACGCGTTCCAGCGGTCCGTTTTGAACAAAACAGGCTTACTTGTATCCAAAAATGAACTATTTTCACTTGTTAGTCTTATTTTTTCTTATTAAATAAATACATAAAATCAGTTTCAATCTCGAGGCGACATAACGCCGCACGGCTACCGCGGAGGGAGGACGAGCCGGCGGAGTTCAAGTGTCCAGGAGAGTTAACGGACGGGTTCTCGAACAACAACAGACGACGTGCAGACAAACCAATATCATCCATTTGTTTCAACATATTGATTTGCGTTTGTCGGGGCGCATCCAACGTGATTAAACAAGAGCTCGCCGGACGGTAAAACATTTGTCTCAGTAGCGCGGCTGGGAAGCCGTCAAGCTGAGTAGCTTTTCATTCCAAGGCATCCAAAATCAATAGGAGTGTTTTTCCAACGTTAACGTCCTCATGCTTGGGGTTTGATCTCATTGCAATAACTCTGCGCGCCGTAATTGCAGCGGGAGAATCTGCTGCAGTGCAGCGTCAGGCTACAAATCGTCTATTGTTAGCCGCTCTGAAATTGCTAAGTGCTTCCGTCTAATAACTCAGCTGGGTGCCCGCTAAATCCTTTTAGAAAGACGAGTCCAAGTGCCGGCAATAACGTCCGATGAGATACGAGCGCCCGTCCTAAATGGATCTGGAAGCGGTGCCGTTGTGTTTATGTCTTTGTCTCGCCTACGAGGTGTTTCATAAAGAAACCGCCGCCATGTAAAAACACTCCCGCCACGTTAAACTGTCTGTCTGAGTGTTTCCATTCCCACCGTAAATTGGATCGAGACTTAAGTGGCACGAGCGCGGGATATGCGCCCCGGGAGAGATGGTGAAGCGGCCTGGACTCGCCTCTCCTGGGCAAAGACACGACGCCGCGTTCGTCAGTGAACACGGGGGGGCCCCGAGTCAAACGGTCCTGCGTCTGCGTGGTGATCATTTGCCCAGGGCCCCCTCTCTGCAGTGAGCGCACGTCGGGCATTTTTAGTGCTCGTGAGGCATGACACCTTTTAAAATGGTTTTTTTTTTTTTTTTTTTTTTTTTTTTTAAAAGAGGTCCCCCTCCAAAGTGACTCCAAGCCAGTGCACGACAGATGCGATGGGACAAGACCTCATTATCACTGCACTCTGTTTGGAGCCAGGCAACACTGTTGCCAGGCTGTCCAAACCTCCGTGGATGTCAAAACAACCACATTTACTATTTCAACCTCACCTGACGTAAAACAATCGCTTGAGTTCAAGTAGACCTGTTCTCGCGTTTTCCAACAGTTCCAGTGTGTCTTAATAGAACAACCGCAACACACTAAATAGCAAAATGATCAAGAATTAACAACACTTCTCCACGTTATGCCTCCAAATTATGGGGATTCTTTTTTTTTTCAACACGTACTATGTAGCTGTAGTCACATGAGGGAAGAGTCTGCAAAATGTCCAAAGTTGGGGATCATTTCCACAAGCGCTGACACCAGGTAACGTTGGCTAATTGAACGCAGCCTACCGTCCCTAATCAGAGGGCAGACCCAGCCGCTGGCGCACTTTCATCCCCTTTTATTGAGCAAACGGTGAGAAAACAAACACATCGGAAGCATATTCACACAAGCGCAACCCACGTCGGGTCCCTCAACACACACAGCGGCCAAACCAAAGCGAATCGACACTCGCCGGTCTAGGCCCCGCCTTTCAAAGTCACAGATATTACAGCACAACATGGGGATCGCTCGATTCCTCAATAGGATAATCGGTAGAATACTCGATTCGAGAAATATTCGAGCCAACCGCTTTGTTTAGCCTGGGTTGTCAGCGGAGAGTCTTTGAGACCATTTTTCCGTGTCGTGAAGGCGACGTCCGTTCGCTTGCGCTAACCTGCGCATCCATCAACACTGCAGTTGTGCTTCGCTTCTGGCTCTGACATGATAGCGGTCCCCAATAGCTTGGCGCTTGAAATGAAAGCGTCCATCTACGGAACATTCATCGATAGCCGCGTCATTTCCTGATGATGCTTCGCTAGCTTAATTAGCTTAGGTTACTGGACAACCACAGAGTGAGCCCTTCAGCAATAACGTGCGATTGGGGCTTTGGGGCCATCTTGTGGCATTTTAGGATTACGTTCCAGAAAGCGCGCGAACATTTGAATCCGTGAATATGTATGGCTTGCTTGACTGTAACCGTTGGATGTGAGGTGGTGGGGCTTTGATTATTCGACAAACCAAGCATGTTCCTACTGCTCCCTCGCAGCACTGACGCGTCACACGGAAGAATGTGACAAGTCGCACTTGTAAAAGTCCAAAATGTCCAATTACCGGCAAAGACGGATGACACGGCAACATCCGGGTCCTTGTTTTGTCATCATTTCTCCATTGCCCCGTTGTATCGGAAAGAAAAGCTTTTGCCAGGCAATGATCACTCGGACAGCAGCTAGGAGGAGGCCAATTTGCAGAGCAGCCGCAACACGGCCGAGTCTAATGAAGGGACACTTTTAAGATCCACAGACCGCGGCCTTCCTTTCATGGCACTGGATGTGAGGGAAAGAAAAAAAAAAAGCACTTTAGCGTTGAAACCAGGGCTTTTCGAACTTTGCGCTCCCTCGTTTTTTTGGACTGTCGGCATTAGGGGTTGAACCGATTAGTCGACTTTACTGATCGATATCGACAGTTGAAGCCTTGAAGTCGACTCAACGTTTGAATTAGTCATTTAGTTTTTATGGTTTTTTTATGCCTGTCCATGTCGAAATATGTCATCGAAACTGGTCTATGGCGCGCACACACACAAAAAAAGGGTGGGGACCACTGTACTGAAAATCATCGATTAATCAACTTTTATCACAGTATAGTAGACCGTAAAACAAAATAATTTATGCACTTAAAAAAAAAAAAAAAGACAATTAATTTTTTGCAAATTATTTAGCAGACCCCCAGGTTACAGCTCAGGAACGCCAGTTTGCGAACCACTGCTTTAGACTTTTTTTAACGATACAGTGCACGGTTAGATAGAAGGGAAAGCACGCACGCACGCACGCCGGAGCTGCACATGTTGCTGAAAGAGCCATTGTGACAGGCAATGGATGGCGCCTCGTAACGAGAAGGGACAGGGCGAAGAGGAGGCGGTGGTGGAAAATGTCAGGGTGCAGGGCACGAGGCGACCACGCACGACGATGTGCGAGAGGCCGTGACGTAAGGGCGGGCGGTGGTTTGGTGGCGAGTTCAGCGGCGATAGTCAAAAGCAAAAACCGCGGCGTCGGTCTCCTCGAGCCACTGCGCAGTCACAAAGATGAGAAGACGCCATATAGATCGTTGGGCAAGAGCCAATCGCTGAGCACCAACGTGAAGTCACTGTGCAGGGATTTTTGGGGTGGACATTTTAGGGCGCCATCTCGAGCCGTCCAGGCTACAAGCGTTTTTGGCCTGACTGATCGAAGCTCGTCCACTCGCCTGACTCCGGTTCCCACTCGGCGACGGTGCGAATGGGAGTGCGAACGGTCGTCCGTGTCTACATGTGCCCTGCGACCGGTTCAGGGCGTCGTCCGCCTTTCGCCCGAAGTCAGCCGGGATAGGCTCCGGCGTCCCGCGACCCTAACCGGGATAAGCGCTGTTGAAAATGGATGGATGATTGAAGCTCCTCCCCTCAGTTCAACATAGTCGCTTGGCACCGAGATGCCAAGCAATATTTTTATGGACCCGAGCACAAAAACGGCAAATAGGTGAGTAAATGACGGAGGATAGGTCTGCCAACCAAAAAAAAAAAAAACAACAAAAAAATGCAACCAGGCGAATTTGCAACTGCAAACCGAAAACATTCAAGTCAGAAAGTCACCGTTGACGCTCTGAGCCGCTAATTACAGTATTAAGCACAATTCCAACATATATTCCGATATTGCTGACGTTCATCAACTCAACTTCCCGTGCAAGCGAGTCTCCATTTTGCCTCCGGTCGCTTTTAGACTACTCACGCAACGCTCCGAATTCTTCATTCATCTAACGACCATCAAAAGGACGGCGACGGATCGCTCCTCCGCAATCCAGTACGACATATTTCGGTCTTTGCACGTTTTCAGCGATGCTCTTCCAACGCGTATAACGCGTTTAGACACAAATGTCTGATTTCACATTACAGGGTCTTTTACAACTAATACAAAAACAAAAAGGTTAGAACATTACATTTCCTTCGGGCAATCATAAAAATCAAGTTATAAAACATGATCCTCTATCAAGTGGTTGACGGGTCACGATGGGAAAATACAAATAGAAACTCAATAATCATAACGTCCTTTAATTTCCTAACCGGTATAAAGGGATCCACTGTTTTGACATGTTGCCTAAAATGTGCATGAGGTACTTGCTAATCTTCCCAAAATTGGGCGCGTCAGGCACGAGGGCAGCGCGACGCCCCTGGCGCGCCACTTGCGACATCAAAGCGCCGAAGTCGCTTTGTCGTTCTGTGCGCGAACCTCTCGCGACGCTGCACTGAAGCTCGACAGAAAAAGACAAACTACGCGGTGGCGGGGGGGATTTCCCAATGAAGGAACTAAACCAATGTTTCCAATCCCCAACATGTGCTGGACGCAGCCATTTTAACATTTGATTTGATGAATATTTTCTTTCCAAGGATGGACGGCGCCTCCAATTAACTCCGTGCTAGCAAGTCTTGAAATTGAATAACTAAATCATATGGCAAACGTTCATACCTCAAATCATCCTTCCGCATCGAGACGAACGGAAATGCCATTTATTTGTTCTAGATGCTCTGAAAAAAAAAAAAGTTGTTTTTATTAAGAAAAATACAACTATAATATTGTACACGACTGAAAAAAAACGATTTAAAGAATTCGGTTCAGTTCTCGCTACATTTTTTTTGCTTCCGTGGACATTGTGCTGCTCCTTCTGGTGTGTGCACCTTGGCCACCTGGGGGCAGTATACTCCAGACATACTGCTATACGTGGAGACAATCACAATTGATTTGAATTTTTTGCAGATTATGTATGCCAGCCTGTGTGTATTGTTACAGTGTCTGTCTACGTGTGTCGCGCCACTGTTTGTGTTCAAATAGGCGTTTTAGAAGGTCTTTAAAGGTTATATATATAATATTGCTATTCCTTATCCCTTCGACGGAGTTTTGCATTGTTTGTTAGCATGAAGCTAAAGAGACCGTTGTACGGCAAATTGTTTTAAGTACACGACATTTAATTCTTGGTTTTTCGTCGAACGACGTTTTTTTTTTTTTAAAACAAAGAATTATTCACTGTTGGCTAAACTGCTGATTGAATTGAAGTGAGTTGAGGTCACCGCCACCAAACCGTGCTCGTATCTCAGATGTTTGCTCCTAAGTCAAGTCGGGTCGCTCGTACCTCAAGGCACCCATTGTTTGCTGAATGAATGAAGAGCGAGTTGCTCGGGCTGTTTCTTTGGAAGCACAAGGCTTCATTTCTTGTTCGTACGGTCGAAAAGCACCATGAGCACGACTTGGAATGTCTCAGGTGTGCCTGCAACAATCTTGGCTCCAAACTCCAGCAATCCTCCAAATTCAATCCCGCTGGGTGGTGACAAGAAGCAATCACCTCCTCCTCCTCCTCCTCCTCCTCCTCTTCTTCTTCTTCTTGAGGGTCCATTTACAACCACACACACACACACACACACACACACACACGCCCCGCCCCCCCCCCGCCGCTCCTTTTCCTGGCATGAACCGAGTCGCATTCTTCCACAGGCTCTTGTGCAACTGCGGAAAAGAAAAATCATCTTGGAGGCGACCCAAGCGATTGTCCCTTTCGCGCCCCGCCCGACACCCGCAGGAAAGGAAAAGAGAACCTTCTCACAGCGCGGCGGTCCGAGATGTTCAACTGTCACGCGGACAAAGGCGGAGCTGCGTCGCCGGTGGAAAGCTCCTCCCCTCGGAAGAGTTCGGCGCGAACATCCCCGCTTCTCTGGCGGGGCTCTCGGCGTCTTCCGGTCAGCGCGACGAGAAGGCCGTTAGCGCTGACCCGAGATGCCGCGGCGCTCACCTTGCGGACGCGCTCCGTCCAAACCGTACCGACGAGTGCATCGTTTCCTGTCCACAAAGAGCACGCCTGTGCCTGCACAACAAACAAACAAACCCAAGGGAACGCACGGCTTCCTACTAACGCAATGAAAATCCAATTCCACAAAAATGATACGACGGCCTCATTAAATACAATGAAACGAAATCATCAACTGAATTTCACTACAAATGCCGTCAATCAAAACATTTGACCATTTCCTTTCGCCGCCAGTGACAAAAACACACGATGACTCATCTTGACTGTCTGACAGAAAAGAAGGACACTTCATTCAATTCAACGTAGCTTTGAAGAAAAGACTAAAAAGACAAGCCGATTCTACTGAGCTCAATTCAAAAATGTAGATCGTATATTGTGAAATTGAAATTGAAATGACACCGAATTCAATTCAAATATGTCAATTAAAAAGAACAAAATGCAATAAAATTGACGTAGTCAGATTATATTGAATCCATTTTCATTTTAAATAAAATGTTCATAAATCATCCTAACATTATATACATTTTCCTATATTGTATTTGCATAAATGTAAAATGGAATGACAGCCAGTTAAATTAAACTTCAAAAAAATGCAATTCAATAAAGTTCCTAAAAAACAAACTAGGCAATTACTTTGCCACGAATGCCATTTCTTCCTCGAAAACAAAGCCAATTAACTTTTTTTTCTTATTGTTTGTAACACTATAAAATATTAAATTAGTTCTTAATATCATCAATTAATAGACTGACTCGACTTGCATCACAGAGTCGAAAAAATCGTCATCATCATCTTCGCTCTCTTTCTTTCTCGACTTTCCAGTGAATTGGCACCCTTTCCTGACTTCCTGCCTTCAAGCGGCAAAGTTTCGCCACATCGTCGCACTGCGGAAGAGCGCGACGCGAGCTCCGCAGCCGACCTCCGGGGGCTTCCCGGACGTCGGCGAGATGCGTTAGAAGCGCATTAAGCGAAGCCACCGGCGGAGGAGAGAAGCTCATCCTGAGCCGTTCGATCCTCATCCTGTGTTACGGCTTCAAGTGGTTGCATTCATTTGCAATCTTAAATCAAGACAATTCACAGATTTCTGTTCTATATTGAGGAGATCTCACCATCGAAAGAAAGCGGACCGACTGACCGACTGACCGTCAGCCGCGCCTTTTTCTACAACAGCAAACCGTCAAGTAGGTTTTTTTCCAACGGCGAGGTGCGGAAGAGGGTCTCGCCCCAAGCTGCTCTGTGAAATTCAGGCTTGTGAACCGCGGCGATGACTGGCAGATCCCCGCAGATGGCGGCGTTGCATCGCTTTTAAATTGAAGATAAACATTAGCCAGGGAATCTCGGCTTGTCGCTCTACGAGAGAGAAATGGTCGGACTGGCTGGAAATGTCCAAATCGGGCCCAATGAGTTCGATTCCCTCCCGTCACCGCTCCGTAACAGATGCGCAGAAGGAACAGCGACATTGCTGAAAGCAAATGAGACTTCCCCCCCAAAAATGGGGATGTCTCAGACGACATAAGTCCGAGAATCCAAGCACAAATATTTTCATTTGGAGCATTTAACAGTATTTGCAGAAAATGAAAAATGGTCAACATACCATTCAAAATAACTGTTTGATCTCCTTTGAATAGGGGGGTTAGGGGGGGGGAGAGAGTTATTGATTGGAGTTTGGTTTTTTTCCCCTCCAGAGGCGTCTGGGCAACAATAAGAAAATGTCCCGTCACGTACGCAGACGGCAATATTTCGCCTCCGAAACGACTCTGACAGAATCGATATCGCTCTCCTGATAATCACGCGGACGGCGCCGGCCGTCTCGGGAGGATGAAAAAGAAGGCAGACGGGTTCCAAGCAGGTCAGCTCGGTGTTTACGTACACAAAGACGGGCTACTTCGCTAACTCCCGCGTGCGCCAGAGAACGAGCTGACCCAAAGATTTGATTCACTCGAAGCTTCAATGAACAACCCTCGATGATGAACGGCGGTCTGTCCTTGAGGTGAGGGGCCTTGCGACTGCTGTACAAACGGCGCTTTCATGAGCCTGCCCTCCTTAAGGATCAATATACAGTGGTACCTCCACTTTTTTTTTTGCCTTGATCCACGTGAGCTTCAGGCTCTCCACGACGGAAGTGACATTTAAAAAAATTAAGAAATGAAGGAAGTAGAACCTCGGTTCCAGTGGCGTTTAGCTAATCTAATATAGCCTGTCGACCATTTCAATCGTTTTATCGAACAAACGCTAAGAAAACCCAAAGGCGTAAAAGGCACCTTCACGCACGAGCTGTGTGTAACCGACGGCCACAAGTCACGGCGAGTCGCTCAACACGCAGACGGGCTAGCATGTTAGCCAGCCAATTTCACGCTCCCATTCACGGACACCCACGGCACTCACCAGGCCCCCGCCTTTTAAAGCCATGCACACCCAAAGTCACCGATACTACAGTAGAATGTGAGGATGGCGACCCCAAGTGGACGCCTCAAATGCACGTCGTCGTGCCCATTTTTATCCGACTACTCAATGAATCGGTAGAATACTCGATTCTGAAACTGTTCAGTAGCTGCTGCCCTACTGTAAATCGTCCTCAGGTGTGAATGTGACTACAAATGGTTTTTTTTTGTTTTGTTTTTTTATTTACATTTGTGTCTATATCGTTGTAACGGCATACTTTTATAGGTTTTATTGTGTTACCCTCGCTTTTCTTTGTTATTTTGCCTCCGCCCGTTGGCCTCAAGAGACTGCGAAACTAATTTCAGGAGTGGAAAAGGGAGATTATCAGATCCGGGCTCTCCGTCTCCAGACAAAGATATCGACGTAGACTTGACTCGGGGAACAAATAGCGTCTCTATGCTCGTTTTCAGCCTGCGTGGCAACTCTCAAGGAGGACGCGAGTCAACCGGCGAGCTGGTAATTATTCCTTATCTGCGACGGGGGAACAAATTTGACAATAGGAAATGCTGAGCGGACGCTCCATAAAACACCAGCGACAAAAGAATGTGCACAGCGTAATCGGCCTCTTTGCCTTTTTAGGGATTCGGCAGGAGACGAAGTGACAAACGTAAATAAGGAGCGAGAAAGAGCGATAAGGGAGGGTCCAGTCAAGGTCTCGGTGCGGATGGATTTGCTCGCGGGCTGCCGACACTGTCGAGCAAAGAATGCGGAATGTTATTCTAAGAAATTGAACTAACCGGGCTCTGTCGGACAACATTGACGCGCTCGGTACAAACTGTGCAGACGTCGTCACGTTTCTATTGGCCTTGTCAAATTTGATGTCAGGCCAAGTCGGAGAGGAAGCTGCGATATGAAGCCAGCAACCTCGACCGACTGGAGAAGAAATGGGATCCGGTGTGAACTGTAGCATTTGATTACAAATGTCTAACTAAAATGTACATTTCGTCAAAAAAGGGGGGGGGAAGGAAGAGAACATCCAATTGACAAAAGTTGGTTTTTCTTGTAATTATTTCTTTTTCATGGAATTTCAATAAACTCAATATTAAAATTCAGGTGTTAAACTTGTATGAAATACAAATTACATGCTAAAAATAAAAATTAAGACATTTATTTTTGTTGAATCAAATTAAAAGCCATTTACTAGGAGTTTAACATTGTTTTTTTCCATTTTAAAAAATACATTGAAATGAGATCTCAGTAGGTCAGAAATGAGTACTGCACTGAAGATAATAATAATCTTAATAATAATAATTTAGCATCCCGTACCTGCGAAGAGTCTTTTTTTTTTTTTTAATATTTACCTCATATTTAATTGTGCCTGTACAGACTGTATTAGAATGTTCTTTGTATATTACTTAACTACTGCATATGTTCAAACGTTCTCCTGACAATTTCCTCACAGTCTGCGGCGAGGCGGACAGCGACATTCAAAGGAGCTGCAGGAATTTCTGGCAAGCGCTGGCAGTTTACTACACGTGGCAACAATCTCCCGTCTTCGTCATATGTCGCGGCTACGGGCCGGGTGGCGAAAACGGAAGCAGACAAACATCCAAGCCTGGCTAACGTTATGCAAAAACACACTTGAAATCTCCCAAACGTATGTTGGAAAATGTGCTAAGGCCGATTAAACCAAGGTCGAACTTTTGAGCCATAATTGACACAAACACATACATATATATATATATATATACATATATATACATATATATATATATATATATATATATACATATATATATATATATATATATATATACATATACATATATACATATATATATATATATATATATATATATACATATATATATATACATATATATATATACATATATATACATATATATATATATATATATATACACATATATATACATATATATATATATATATATATATATATATATATATATATATATATACACATATATATACATATATATATATATATATATATATATTTTATTTTTTTTAATTTTTTATTTTTTTTTTTAAATCCCAAATGGATTTGTACAGGTTACAGTCACATTAATGGTGAAAACAATATTGAAATGATTTCTCTCGGTCAGATTTGTGTCTTTTAATACATTTGTAGCCGTTTTATACCCTCCAGTTGACGGACGGAACGAGGCGAGAGTGGGCTGCGAGCGTCCCCTCCAACACAGAATGTCCTATTGCTGTCAAAAGCCTCGCAGGGAGCTTCAAAGCCACTTTGTTGTGGCCGTTAATGGTGCTGATGATAGCGCACTGGATCCTCTTCTGCGGGTCATGCGGCGCAGCCGAAAGGAAGGAGAAGGTGTGAGGGGGGAAATAAACAAATAAAATAACTGAGCCAAAAACGATCGGAGAAACGAGAAATTAACACAAAGCTGACATTAGAAAAGCGGGATTCTTTTTTTTCTTTCCAGATTTCCCCCCAAAGCACAACGCAAATCCACCTGGCACAGATATACAGAGGTGCCTTGAGATACGAATGTAGTTCTTCCGTGACCGCACTTGTATATCAAACCGTCTTTCCTCATTAGAATGAATGGAAATTCCATTCATCTGTTACAGCCTCCCCCCCCCCCCAAAAAAAGGGTTTTGAATCATGGCGATGGCACCGTATAATATCGTACTTTCAGTCAAGACGAAGATGGCTGGGAACGCCTCCAGCACGCCCACGGCCCTTGTGAGGATAAAGTGGGACAGAAAATGGATGGAGATTCTCAAGATGTTCCTTAATGTGCGCTGTTCCATCAGAATATGTAACTTGGCCACCTGGGGGCAGTATAATGGAATGCAGAAAAGGGATGATGTACATAGAGACGGTCTCAGTGAGCTGCAATAATACTAGTTGTTCTTCGCAGAGGATAAAGAATGTATGCCTGTGAGTACTGTTACACTTTCTGCCCACACGCCTTGTTCCATGGTTTGTGTTCCAATAGCCTTTTGCTTCCAGCGTCATAACACTGCGACACCAGTGCCATTTGTTCGTTTGTCTAGGGTGTTTTGAATTGTTTGTTCGCAATAAGATGAATAATCTTGTCTAAAGCAAATCTATGTGCTTGTTTGAGATAGATACACAATTAGTAATTCTCTTTTTTGACAGTAAACTTCAACTGGGAGTAGCATTAAACACCCTGAAGCCTCTTTTTAGAAGAACTGTTCAATAACAAGGCACTGCTGTACTTTAAACACATTCACTGCCATTGACGGCTTTCGAAGTCAAATATCCAACTGGGAAGGCTGGCAGTGAATGAGTTCAATATTTGCTAGCCACTATTTTCCATAACTTCTGATTTCAAATTAAGTCCAGACATTGTAAATGTCTCTAATCTTAACCCAAAATCAATCAACTTTGACCCGAGTTGAGGGATAATTCGTATTATTGTGGTTGCAGTTTGCAACTGTACTGCATCACACTGAGAGCAGCTTGGAATAATTTGCCTTAATTTCTTCTGGTACTGGGAGTCTCAAAATCCCGTTCAACAATAAATTGCCATCTTTAGTATTGGGCCAGCATTTGGGTAAGTAGGCACTCGGCTCGCTCGCCTTCTGGGCACTACGCGATTAAAGGAGCGCTCGCTCACGACTCATCAAGAACGTCAAAATAGAGAAAATCCATTACTGGTTAGAAGATGAAAAGCCAGGAGGAAAATGTGATTTTTTTGTAATTCTTTTGGCGAGAGCTTTTTGTGTGCTTGCTCTCACAGCAACAACAGGCAACTTTGGTTGCAACGATGAACGGAAAAAGGGAGTCGGTGCCGTTTCCTCGTCTTTCAGCCGACGTTTCTTGACATTTCATAGAACACGACGTCTCACGCCGAACGAGCCGTGTTGCGGCAGAAGGCTGCGGTGGGTTTTTTTTTTTTTTAAATGGAAACGGACAGGTTAGTTAGAGGAGAACGCGTGGATAATTGGGGGAAAAGGTTTGGGCGGGCGAGTGTTGACGGGTACATCACGGCGAGGGCGTCGAGGAAGCGCGGCGTTGACGGGTAAAAAGAGTCCAAATGGGTTGTCCGGTCAGCACTCTTCCACCGTTAAAACTAGACCCGCCACTTTGGCCTCTTTTCCACTGCACAGGTGTCCAAACTATGGCCCGGGGCCATTTGTGGCCCGCCTATTTCAAGAAGAAAAAAAAAAAAGGGTACAGAGCTCAGCGTGAAAAGTGTGCGTGTCAGAAATGTGTAGGGGTTGTGATACCCGCTTCCTACTACACGAATAATAGCAAATCAGTTTTATGCGCAACTTTACTAGACTTGCGAGGATGCAAAGAAAACTATTTAGAACTAAAATACTCATGAAATTTCTCTTCCTAATGCCCTGGTGACATAAAATGACTCCGCTACAGAAGCAAAAAATGGTTTGCTCCTCTTTCTGCTCTGTGTCAAGGTCAGATTCGTGAACATATTACCATAATTCTACTCAAGTAAAAGATGGTCAGCTTACTGGCGATCGCTGTTTTTTTGGGTTCTGAATGTGGAAATGTGTTTCAGCTGCAGGGGCAGAAATGCAAAATCGGGAAAAATCCGAGTTTATATACATCGCCGTTAACAAAAAACTGATGTGGAAGGTTTTCAAAATAACTAAGATAGTTATACTATAGAATTACTTGTTGGATTGGTTTAAGCGTGTTAGGTGTATTAAAGCTGAAGAATGTCCAAGTGGCACTTGCATCCTTCCATTTTGCTACACGAGGCCCTCATAGGAAAAAGTCTGAGCAATCCTGTACTCGTACATCGATCCTCCGCCATTCGCGGCAGGGACCGAGCCCTGCCGCGAATAGTATCCGACGCCTCCCAAAAATAAAGTTTATACGCTTGCCCAGTGAAATGAATGGAAGTGCCATTAATCCATTGGCCTACTACGCTACTGTATTTGAATGTTGGTGGTGGTGGTGATACTTGGAGAGGCAAGTATTTGGCGCAAAAAGTTGGAGAAGCGCTCGATTCGAGCTAGTAGAGTGCTTTGCAGCGTCGTCTTGTCAAACAAACGCCAGCCTGAAGTGGAAATCGTTATTTGGACTGCTGGCGCCCGCTAAACTTGCCACTCGCGCGCTGACACAAACAACTCATTATTTCCAGTTAGATGGGGGAGCCGGGGCGCCTTCGCTCACGTCTTTTCAGAATGCACTCGACGTGCCCGCTGTGAGATTTGCGGCGTCGCGAGTCACCGTGTGACAAGAGGCTTGACAGATGCCTGACACAGTGCCGAGCCGTGCGGATGCGCGACATGAGCGGAGCACAAAATCGGCATCGCCGACGTGCCGGCTTGCGTGCCGCAGAGCAGCGAAGACGAAAATCGGTGCAAAGGTTCATCGGAGCGTGCCGTGATGGAGGAGGCCTTACAGAGACGGCTTGTTACCTCCGCCAAGCACAAAAGCAGCATGGACGATCCATTCCAGACACACCCGCAATTGGTGAAAGCATGTGATATAGACACCAAATGATTTTTTTTTTTGGTATAGTTTTACCCCTTCCATACACTTTAAACACAAAATTAATCTAGAGGGGGGCGGGGGGGGAATAAATAAAATAAAAAGAAATGAATTAAAAAAATATCTAATAATAATCATTGAAAAACACCAAGTATTCCTTAGCGTCTGTTCACACTCTCTCACTGTCAAAAAGTAGAAAGTATGATATAACATCACTTGGAGGCAATGAAGCCTCAAGCTTCAAGCTGTTTTTCTCTTGCGCTTTATGGAAAGCTGACATGAAACTAAACCAATCTAATTTCATCTAACGAAAGTCTTAGCTTAATGCTAAGATACAATGTGAAAGGATATAAACAGGCTAACAAAAATGTGAATGTGTTATGGTAATTATGAACCTTCAAACAACTGCTATTTGGTTAAAGTAGACAATTTCGTCTAACAAAAAATGTTGCTATCTTAATGTGAACATATACTGAACAAAAATATGTGATGTTCCCATTTCTCTTGAGATTTTTGCATGTACACAAATCTTTGTCAATATCCGAACATAATCCATTGATCTCACAGGCGTGGCATATCAAGATGCTGATGAAACAGCACGATTCTTGCAGATGTGTACCTTAGGCTGCCCACAATAGAAGGCCAAACAAAAACGTGCTGTTCGACTGTACTCGGATGGGGTCAGAAAAAGAGAGAGAGAGAGAGAGAGAGAGAGAGAGACTGGTCACGGAACAAATTCAACTTGTAAGTAAAGGTAGCACTGTATTTGTCGTGAAATTAAATAATAATAGCCCCAATCCGCAGCACTTTAAAGCAGCCTCATTTTCAATCATTTCCACCCTTCGTGGGAAGCCTGTCATCATGCCCCCCCCCCCCAAACACATTTGAGAGAAGAAAGTCAAAAGGGGGCGCCCCGCCTGAGCTCGAGTGCTGAATGTCGCACAGGCAAGCGAGCGCAGCCGACACGCACTCAGCCGCAGTCGAGCCGAGAGGTGAAGCGCATTGACATGCAAATACAAATTAGGGCCCCCCCCCCCCGTCCCCCCTCTTTACTGCGGGGATGCTCGCGAGCGGCGGCGGCGGCGGCCCAATGCAGAAAAGCCGTCACCGAGGACGCGTCAATCAGCGCCTCTCATTGTGGCCGCAAGCCTTTGGAAGCGCCACTTCCGCGTGCACAGTATCAATGATCTCCTTTTTTTTTTTGCCAGCTCTTTGTGAGAGCTTTTGCAACTCTTCATTTTGAATGAAAGTCCTCGTAATGAATTGGACTTGGACACAAGGGTACCTAGCGTATGCATACATTTCCCAATTCCCCATCATCATCATCAAGATGCATCAGGCAAAATGTGTGCCACGTGGAGACTATGCATTGACAGGAGAACATTTGAAGTCTATGAAAATGGTGCATTAAACATGACAACTTTATTGAGCTCAGGCACATATTTTACATGGGGAAAAATCTCACCGCACACCACCTAACATCAATGTCAAGTATACTGTGCTACCCATCGCTCACATGATTTGCATTTGATTGTGTTTTTGGTGTCTTTTTTTGTATATTTGAGCTAGCTCGCAAGCAGCAGTTCGGCAAATGGTAAACGATTCTTGCCATTCCCAGTTGACGGTGACTGCAACACGGGGAGAATTCCGTGTAGATCAGCAAACCACCCAGCTCACCGGCTTAGTGCTAACACACAATGCAAAACGCCATAGATGGGCTAACGAAACTAGCATCGATGATGCGGTACTCATAAACCTTTAAACAACTCTTATTAGAACGCAAGTGGTAGCAATAGACACAGGCATATATTTTGAAAAACACAAGACATTTTAACATATCGTATCATGTTGCGTCACATCTTCCCAAACTCCTTTTCAAAGGTCTTAGAGCCGTCAGTGATGCAATAAATAAGGCGGAAATGAATCGGTGCGCATTTTACCTTCGTGGCTGACCAGTTCCTTCCACACCAAAGCATTATAGCCATCCATTTTTTTTGTTTGTTTGTTTTTGTTTTTTTTACAAAAACTGGCTGACTGAAATGTAGCCAACCTCAAATTTCACAAAATAAAACATCCAAAATGTCAATGCTGAGGAGACAATGTCGCACGGCTCCTGAAAGAGTGAGGAAGAAAAACAAAACGATTAAATTGACCATATTTGGACATACAGTTTCCACCCAACTGAGACGATGTTTTGTAACTACAAACTTAAGTATTTGATTGGAGAATCTTTTTAAATTGAAGAACAAAAACATGAATATTGAGTTATTTACTCATCCCTCCAATCCAACCCACTGAAAAACCCTAGACCGCATTTCAAATCAAATCAGTGAATCGTTTGATTATTATGCGCAAACATATTTTCCCCAACTATATTTAAGTTTTCTACTGAGAGCCAACATTCAATCTTGTAAAAATCCTTTCGATACACTAGCGGTGACATCATACAAAAAAAAAAAAAAAATTCAACTCGTGAACAGCTAGCCCACAGCTGTCAAACTGGTGGTCCGGGGGCCAGAGCCGGCCCGCCACTTCATTTTATGTGGCCCGCAAATCAAAGTAATTGTGTTGGGGTGTAATACCAATCCCCCTTTGAAAAGAAATGTAATAGTTGAAAAAAAGGTTTTTACGGGCTTCTGATTTCAAAACTGGTTATTCATCAATGTGTTGTGTATACTGTATGTCGTTACAGTACATGAGGTAATCCTTCATTTATTTGGGTTGGGAGTCCTAACTACGAGTTTCACACCCCTGATCTCGCGCTTCACTAGAAGTACCAGTAGCACACAGATGTCAACTGGTGCCCGGTTTTGCCTCTCGGGGTCCATGTTCTTCGGTCCTCACAATTGAGCGCACGAGTTGGATGTCGAATCAACGCGCCAACGGTTCAGCCTTTATTTGATGTACTAGTACGCTTTGTCGTCACAAGTCGGACAACTCCGTGTTACTTGAGGACCTCCCATCCGCAACACGGCCAATGAGCTGGAATTTTTTTTTTTGGGGGGCCGACTGACTTCCTGCCGGGTCACCGATCGCGTTAAGATGTTAATTGCATCACAAGCGCAAAAGACGCGGTCGCCTGGCAGCGTACTTTTGGCCAACTTGGAGCCTGGTGAGGCTCCAAGAGACAGAACAGCACTACAAGGGAACAATTCTGTCAATGAGAACATTCTCATTTCATTTTAACAGCTTCTCCGTGACCATAAAAACCCAGGTCGGAGCCATTTGTATTGTACGCCCCCCGAGAAATGAATCAGCTATAAAACAGCAGCACAACGGCGGCTTAGCCCACGCCGGGTGAGGCGGTGGGGATAATTCTGCAAGTGCGTGACCAGCAACGTCGCTCTGCGTCGTTAACCAGGCGCTATTAGTCATCTGGCCATCGTAGCAGCCTAGCGTGGGAAATAAACCAGAGAAGATGCACAAAAAGAGATGGTAAGTGTTGCTATTTATAGAATGTCGGGGGGGGAAATGAAAATAATTGCGGCATAGCTGTTTAAAATGCTGCCCCAGGCTTTTATATTTATGGTAGCTTGTTACTCTAAGCCCCGTTTCCACAGAGCAGGGCAATTATGAACAACATGTAGCACTTTTGGGCACCAGTCCATTGAGATGCCAACCGCAGTGGTCAGACGAGGCGAGACGCTGCAGTCCGTCGTTTGATTCAGCAACGGGTTAAAAGATGGATTTGCGCTTTAGTTGCCTCTGACGGTGTGGGAGAGGGAAGTTTGAAGTGATGGAATAGGAAGTGTCAGTGGAAGAGGCGAACAAACATTACTGAGTTATGAAAACTAAGTCGATCGCTCCAATAATGATGGGAAGCCAGCCACCGCATGATTACATTTTGTTGGATGTAACTCATCCCGAGTCCGTGGTTTTGGATGTTTCTGCCCGTCCTGCGTGACATCGTGTTTCAAACTGCCCTGGGAGAGCACATCCCAAAAAACTGCCCTGGGAGAGGCCATCACCAATTGTCGCCATGCGCCGAAATGACCCAGATGCAAGAAAAGGCAGAGTTGACAAGAGTTTTGTGAGGTCTCCTCCTCGTGACCGTAGATCATTCAGAAGCTACGAAATTGCATTGCTGAATAGACGACATGTAGCGCTAATTTTTCTTTCAGGCATTTCATAAATGTTGCCTTTCAAGACTTGGTATTTAAAGTCACAAAATCCGCCGCCATAATTCGTCTCAGGCTTGATCGAATGAGCCGCAAGCTGCATTTTGGCACGTTTGGCAGACGCAATGGCGAAACGCGCATCGGCGACTGTGGCTCTCCTTGACGTTACGTGGCTGAAACGCGCAAGTAGCTCAGGGTGTCGGCGCCACGCCACGGTCGGGAATGCTTCGGAACGTTGGCCCCTCATTAGTCTCCTGCTTCCAAGCCGAGGCTGACCTGTCACAGAGGCTTCACCCGTGTGAAAGTGGGGGCCGCTGGGAGATCAAACGGGCCCTATGACATGCACGAGGACGGAGCCCCTGCGGGTGGAAAGGAAAGCCCTGTTTAGCACAGGGAAGAAATTCCAGACTCCACCGTAGTTGGTGAATATCTACGGTGTAAACAATATCAAACAAACTTTTGATATATGTGCCACCGCTAATCAAAATACGGTATTCTAGTTAATATTGCATTGGTGCAATAACAATTCAACAGAATGATTCATCCGTCGCCGCCCATCGATATGAGATAAAAATGTTCATTAAAAACTAGGATGGTACCTTAAGTCACATTGTAATATTTTTTTTTTTTAATTAGAAATAAATCTTAATATCCTTTAATTAAATTTTGAAAATAAAAAAGGCAATAAATTAGCTGTCACCTTTTGAAAAATGTTCAAAAATAGTGTGATTTTTTTTTTTTTTTTTTTTACAATTTTAAAATATTGTCCAACAAATTTTCATTCTTATTTTCTTTAATAGCATTTTTTTTAACTCGTTCAATATAAACATTTACATTTTTTTAATATAAAAAAATATATATTTTTTCAAAGCTGTATGAGAGCTGGCCGTTTGGTTTGGTTTTATTTTGTGGTTCTATTGCAATAGAACAGCGGGGGGGGAGGGAGGTCTTGGTGACCCCTAACCGTTTGGGCAACACCTTGGAGTAGATAAAAAAATAAATAAATAATCATAAAAAATCCTTGACAGAGTGCCCCCTGGAAGGCATCATGGCCTTGAGAGTGAGATGTAGCATGTGTGTGCGTTGTGTGTGAGAAAGGCCTTGCAGGGTCACAGGTGTTTATCCTGCTGCTATGGCAACGCTATCGGTCGAGCCTGGGGGCAAATGACGACAATCAACAGCATGTGGGAGAGCACGGTGTCACGAGTCACAAACGCACCCTGTCGTGCATTGGTGTTGATGTCTGCCTTTAAGGGGCGTGGCCTCATGAGCGAGGTCAGGAGTTCTGACTCCAGCTCGGGTCGGCCGTCTGGGCCACGGCTCCTTGTGAGTGTTTTCATTTTGTGGTTGGATGTCACGTTCAACACAAGATGGCACCAAAACCCTAAAAGTAGTATTTGGTAACAAGGGAGCGCGTTGAATTGATACAAGTAACATCTCCCGTTTGGGGGAGGGGCTAAGTTTAGCCTGGGTTGTTAGTGGAAGTTAGGGAGAGTCATTGCCACATGTGCACGCGCACATTTTTTATTAAACTCAAATCATCTTTACGACGTTTATTTTTAAGCGGAATGTTGTAAGATGGGTTTTAAGTTATATTCAACTTTTTTTTGGTGGGGTGGGGCGTCGTCAATGACTTGCGGTTTTTCGTTCGTCACAGAAGGGCTCAGTCCCGGTTTACAGTCCTGCATCATGCCGAGAGCAGTTTCTAATATTTTGCCCCCCAAAAAATAAATCACTACAAATTTTAAAAAGAACCAAGCTGCCCTTCTACAAGCACAATAATAAACATCTCGTGATAGGAATACCTCGCCGACAGTGTCGATCAAACCTGATTATTATCTTTGCGAAGGCATTCCCAAATAGCCGTCCACCCCCCCAAGCGGCTGGCCTAACCCTCAATCATCGGGTCCTTTCCGTTTCACCACCTCTCACTCCCAGCACCACATGCTAAGTGGGAACATTGTTATGCTCAATTTGTCCCATTCAGAGTCCCAGTGGACAGGGACCACACTGCCTGAGAGGCCTTGACATCGAGGCCCGGGGGGGGGGGGGGGGGGGGGGGGCCCAACGAACAGAGAGGGGAACGGCTGAAGGTGGGAAAGAGAAGTTCTTCTGCCGCACATTCTCAGTGTTTTGTTTTTAACTCCTCCAAGCTCCAGATCTAGTTGTTGAGTGAATATGTGCTTGCGAGTATTGTTGTATGCGCTGTTTGTAAGTAGCTATAAGTCCGCTAGCTTAATGCTCATGCTATGACAAAAAGAGTTTCTATTTCATTTTGTCATGACTACCTTTTTAAAAAGTCAAATAATTTAGAGCAGTGATTCTCAAAATGTACAAAATGTTATGACCAAAACCTCCGTGAATACTCAGGCCTACTATGCTACTGTATTTTAATGTTGGTCACGATGGTGGTACTCGGAGAGCCAAGTATTTTTTTTAAGGTGGTGCTTGGTGTAAAGAGTTGAAGAACCACTGATTTAGAGCATTTAAAAAAAAAATGTCTTTGTTTTTTTTGTGTCGAGCCTGGAAAACATTTGTGGAATTTGGATGGTTTCAATGGGAAAAGATGATTTCAGATAAGAGTAGTTTGAAAGCAGACCTTGTGTTCCTCTCTCGCTATCAAAGTGATGCTGTGAGACAAAAAGGTTTCTGTGGGGGGGGGGGGGCCAGTTGCATAAGGCAGATGACACGTCTGTGTACACTTTATGAGCTCACCTCAGGAGAAATCAGGTTTTGTTTGACGGGACTGCCTTTTGACTGATTTTATACAATCGTAGCTCTCATGACTCTCAAAGCGGTTGTCCTGTATCTTTAAACCGTTAGCATCAAGCTAGCTAACAGATATACAGCTCGAAGCACTTGGCACTCTTATTTGGAGAACTGGCGAGCGAGTCTTCCTTTGCTCAAAGTGACGTTATGGAGTAGTCTCCAATTTCTCGACATTGAGAGCGAGAACTGGTGCTAAGGAACACTTCAAAAGGCGTTCACTGTTGTGATGGAACACGTGAAGGGAGAGGAAACGAGAGAGAGAGAGGGGGAGAGGGGGAGAGGGGCGGCGCTTGCCAAGAAAGGCAAAGAAAGAAGGAAGCCGAGGTGGCAGCTTTAAAAACAAGAACGCCGCAGTGTGCAGCACTCGGCGGAATTGACTAAACTCAGCTCCTCCCCGGCAGACAAAGATCCGAGTCTCTCGGTCGCTTCAACATACTTCCTTGGCACCAATTACCGCTTCGCTATTGGCACCATCTGATCGCGTGGTACAGAAAGAACCCAAAAATACGGCGTGAGCGAGGGGGTTCACTGTACTTGTTGCGCCCCAATACTTTGGACTTTGGCCCAAACGCAGCAAAAACAGAAGACCGTCAAGCGGTCGTTTGTCGGAAAGAGAACGTTTCCCTCTCTGCGACTCCTTTGCCAAGGAGGAGAAAAAGCAAGGCCTGTTTTCTTTGCTTACCTCAAGCGTTATGGCCAATTTCTATCGCATTCATTTGACTTACGGTGCAAGAAATGCTGACAGTAGGACTCGGGGATTATGCGCAGCGAAAGCCGCTACTCATTCCGGATGCTGTATGCTACGGCGAAGAGAAGTGTCTATTTTGGAGGGGGCTGAAAAGCTAATATGTTTGGAGAACGGAAAGCTGCAAAGTGGACTAATATGAGGTAGCGCGGAGGCAAAGTCAAATCAATAAAAGGCCCTCAAGGGAGCTTGCTTAAGCCGGCCAACATTTACAAGAACATGGAAACGCACCGCAGGTACGCCGCCACGTTCGTCCGGGACAGAACGCTTGTCGGAGTACGCCGGAGCGGTCCCGAGCCCGCGGATGCCCAATACGGATTACGTCCTCGTGCCAAAACCCCTGCTTTTGTGGCACACACCGTACGGTACAACGTTTGCGCCACGGCAGAGGGTGCCGGGCAACTGTCGGCGGCCAAAAAGAACACGGCGGTGCCCGGGTCCCACTGCTGAGGCGCACGTGGCTTCGGCACGTAAGACCCAAGCAACGGCAACGCAGAGACGGACTTCATAACCATACTCGCAGGCTTGTAGTCTTTATCCTGTGCGCACACAACAAATGAATCAATCAATCAAAATATTACTGCAGCTTTCTGAGTCATTTACAGTAGTTGTGAAACTCTTCTTCGTTTGTGTCGCATGACTGTATTGTACTGCCCCCTGGTGGCCAAGTCACACACACCAGAAGAAACTGCTATTAATGAATCCTTACAGGATTACAAGAAACAAAGAATACTATGGTACCTTGATTCATTTCATTCTGTCACGAAGCTTGTAAAATGTACTTGCACAACAAATCCATTTTCCAGCAAAAATGCCATTTATCTGTTCCAGCCCCCTCCCCAAAAAAAAAAAAAAAAAATTTCATTTTTGTGACGTTCTACTGAAGAAAATATCACATTAAAAAAAGAGAATGCTAACAAATGAACCGGTTTCATCACGTATAATTACTGTGCGTATTGTGTTGGATGTGTGAGTGATGTCAGGGTATAATCAAAGACCGTGATCTTAATACTAGCACAGAAAGGCCATAGATGGGCTATTAGAAATTAGCACAGACTTTGCAGTCCTTATCAACCTTAACACAACTGCAACTTTACCACAGATGGCGCAGCAACACATATAACATGTAATGTGAAGCACCGTTGACGGGCTAGCAGAAAATGTTACGGTTCAAAAAACGGCTACTTTAGCACTCATGGACCACATCCTGTACGACAATACGCACAGGCCTACATCCTTTCGACACCGAATATTACTGGTTGGGGACCTTCTCTGCATCTTCTTCTTGCTTCTGAATTACACTGCATCTCTTCCTGTAAAGCTCAGTGCTGCCTGGCATGTTGTGGCCCAACATGGTACTACACCACTCTAAATTCAGACTCGGCCTGTATACTGTATATAAAAAAAACGAAAAAAAACCCTCAAAAACCATCGTTTAAAAACCTGCCAGCTAGCGGCGCTTCGCTGTACACACACACAGCTACAAATGACCGAGGAATCGCGGGATGCGTCACGGGAATACATGCGAGGGGACGTGCTGCAGAGCTCCTCAAATTAGCCAACTTTCCAATAAAGCACTGGGCAGCGCTCAGGCCGGATTAGCCAAGCTCCGCTGAGCGCTTTGTTGAGCTTTGCGAGGAGAAGCGCAGGGGACAAGGCCAAATCCCGCCAAAAACTGTCATAAGTACTGGGACCTTGGAAGATTGCAAGCCCGCACGGAGCAAAAACCCGGTCGCAGTCCCCTAGTTATCTCATTTAGACGAAAACATGGCCTGGAATTAGTCTCTCTCTCTCTCTCTCTCTCTCTCAACCGCCCAGTACGCCGTGCCTTCAATCGCTCTTCATAGACTCTTGCCCACCACCGACTGACTTCATATGGCTGCACGAGCGCAGCCTACGGGGTTCAGGGTTATTTGTGCATTTCCTGTGACCAATAAACACGCTCATGCAAACGACAAACTCCTAACTTTCAGATGTCTCGGGGCTCCAAACTTGTTCAGTGAAGCCGTGGTTCCCAACCACCGATTTGCGGGCCCACAAAAAAAATCTTTTCTCCATCGTCAGTGCCTGAAAGAGGTTTTACAGTGGCACCTTGACTTCGTTTGAAGCTAGTAACACAGTGTAATTGTATAGCAACTCAACGTTCCCCATTGAAATGAGTTCAACTGCCATTGATCCATTACAGCACCCCACAAATATGTATTACGCAGTTCCAAGAAAAGGAAAAAATGCACTGCATTGTAGAAAAAACAAAAAATCTGGGGGGGACTAATTTTATCAAGTGTAATTAATGCACATGCATGTAACTTTAAGGGGCGTGGCCTAGTGAGTGACTTGAGTTGGCCGGTTGGTCTGCGTGAGAGCGTCTTGGTGGGAGTTGTGGCCTACAGCAGCTCTTTGGGGCAGCTGTCGCTTCGTTGTTAGAGCAGGTCAGGAAACAAATACAGTCACTATAAAGAAATAAACCGTCTTTATCAAGTGTATTTACTGGACGCACTCATAGTTGTGGTTTGGTTTTTTTTTCTTTTTAACTTCACTCGAGCGCTGGAGTAGCTAAAGTTCCCACGTAACTAAAATTGCCAGGCAACATGAAAGGATGAGTAGCTTCAAATTCTTTTCGGTCAATTATGCAGTTAGTTAAGTTACGCTTTACAATTGTACGACAGGATGTACAAATATGTCTGTCGAGCTAGCTCGCCATCTGTCTAGCTGAGATTCAATTGACTGACATCCTAAAATAGTAAAAAGAAAAAACAAAAACAAAAAAAACAAAAAAAAAGACTAAGACTGCAGCCGAGACCGATTGACGCATTGCAAGCAGCAGAATGGTCGTTTTTAGTCGGTGTCATTCCCTTGGCCGAGTCTACTTCCTGGCTCGCTCACACTCGGGCTCAGTCCCCTTTGGGGACTCGACTTACTCTGCTCGTCTCCCCTTTTCCGGTTCACAGATTTCAGGGCTGGACAAAAGGCAGTGGATGAAAAGCCATTTGAATTTGAAACGGGGGAGATGAGGAGCTAGTTTAAAGTGGCCCCGAAAAGTGCAGTAATCTAAACCATTTATCAAATAACTTGATTTTTTTTTTTTTAAAGTTTGAGGAAAATCTCGGCCTCAAAGCTTCGCAGGGATCTTTTGTTTGTTTGTTTGTCTTCCCCCACACAGGATTAACGCTACAGCAAACTCGCGCACCACTCGGTGACTCCGTGTTGGCGCGATGGCAGCGAGCCGTTTTTTCGGGGTTTTTTTTTTTAAAGTAATGAATTGATTTTCCCAAAAATGTTACAAATGCAAAATGTTCACAGTTGGGAACATGTCACACTTTCAAAAGAAGTGAAATATGTCGACATGAGCACAGCTACAAATCAGTAACGCAACATATCGACGTTAGCTAATTTAATCTAGCCTACCACCGCTTTATTGATCAAGCGGTAACAAAAGAAGGAAACTGCTAATGCTGTACATTTTTACGCCACGAACTGGCTAACAGCAAACGCTGCTCTCATTCGCTGTTGCACACGCCACTCGCCGGGCCAGGCCCCGCCTTTTAACGCCACAGATACGACAGGGTAGAACGTGACAATGGTGACCTCGAGTGGACAAAAATAATACCTGCACCTCACGTGCATATTTGGAATTGGTATTGTTTAATAATGCCAAAACTATTTTTTTTACTCAATTAATCGTTGCGATAATCGGCAGACTACTCAATTCTGGAAATATCCATGTAATCATTTAACATACAGTGAATAGTCACATTATATACAGAAAAACAATCAATTAGTTTCTGATGTCGAGTGTGGATGCGCACACACTTTCTATTTCCAGTAGCCAACATCAGCAGTGACACACGATCTTTCCAGTATCAAGTCACCTTTGCAGAAAGCAGTGAAAGGTGTGACTAGTTGCTGCATGCTTTGAATGGGGTGAAGTAGCTCCATCTGGTGGACAAGTATGCGAAAGCCAGTCCGGTCGTCGAAATTGAAATGTATCCATTAGTTCATGTTAAGATAAATGTTCGATGAGAAATGGCCTTTTCGTTTTATGATTGCTGGGAACAAATTGTTTTTTCGCATGGTTATTCCAATTTAGTGTGATTTAAGGATGATGAAAAGAAGGCAGATGACAGTTCTAAAAATGTCCAAAAAAAAATTACAAAAATGAAATCTCCTCCCAATGGCACAACATGACAAGCGCATGTGTTCAAGAGGAAACATTACACTTTAGTATTGACTTCAATGCATCCCTGTCATGAAATGTCAGATATGCACGAGTCTTGAAAAGGCCCATCCTAAAATGAAAACATCTGATGCAACAAATGTTGATTGTGCTATTTATGGCCATTTTAATAACAGTTCCCCTGAGGTTTGATTTGTCGTGGTTTTCGATTCGCGTGAAATATCGGACGGTTCCCAGGCTACGGGATCTAGTCGACACTGGCAAAGTCCCATTTTGATGCTCCAGCTCTTTGCGGGTGCAGTTGGACAATGCGGGTGTGCCTAATGTAGCGTCCGGTGAGTGTGCAGCAGTGCAGGATGGGAAATGGGAAGGGGTGGCACAAAGGCGCCCGCCCGGGAGGCCAGCGGTGGGCATTGACGGGCACTGACAACCAGCAGACTTCTCGACCGGGTCCAACTCCAGCGCGATGTCTTGCAAGTTCCCCAGCATTCATTTGAACGGTTTTAATGAGCATATTGCATAATACATATGGGGGGGGGGGGGGGGGGGGGGGGGCAAGCACTGCAGGTTAAATCCCAAACGTCTCAATTAAAAAAAAAAAACTTGGCTGACTGAGGCGGCTTTAATGTTAATCTCCGCTGCCGTGACAATTGCATGAATTAATCAATTCCTTTATGGGTTTTCCACTGGCACAGTAAAGAGTCCGGCGACAGAATCCGGACTCGATTCGTGCGTGGCTGCGAGCTACGCAGTAAGAAATTGAAGGGACAACAAATTATCAGTATAATAATAATAATAATAGGCAGGAGGACACAGGGCAGTAATGATATTGCACATTCAAATCGAGACGCATAAACACTGCCGAATTTGGAGCGCGGCACGCCGAACAGTTCGTCTGGCTTACCTCGACTCATCTGAAGTGGAGGCAAATGTTGGGAGTTGCTGTGAGGAGGTTTTCCGCGTTGTTCCAAACAAAATCCCTGCGATCGCCAAGGGAGTTCGCCTCCAAACTCCTCCTCCCCGTCGCACCTGTCTATGCCCAGCGTGGAGCCCGCACGCCGGCCTGACATCCACCGCGGGGGGGGCGGGGGGGGCGGAGGGCTGTGAGCGTGTCCGTGGTTGGTCCCCCCTCCTCTTTCCCAGACTTCACCGCCACCTGTCCCCCGGTCCAAAGCCCAACGCACAAAAGAGTCTATGTAACGCGGTGACACATGGCCGGCTACACGCGCGCGCCTTGGGAGGACGGAGGGTCTACCCCGACTCAAGTGTCCGGAGGGGGGCAGCTGCAACCAAATTGTATCCGCTCGTTCGGTTCTCGATGCTGTCCGAGGCTCGCTTGCAGTTGAGTCGCACACACTCTCCGTCTTTCTCTCTGCGCCGAGTGAGTGAACGCGGCCGGCCGCCCCTCGTCGGCTCATTCAAATGAGCTCCAGCTGGGCTTGTTCGAAGCGGGGGCGAGGGGGGCGAGGGGGGGGCGAGGGGGGAGCCTCGACCCTCCCTCCTTCCCTCCCTCTCTCGCTCGCTCGCTCGCCGGCTCCGCTGGAGACTTGGGAAGCAGACCCGATGGTGCCAAAACCTGAAGTAGAATCGCGCACGCACTGGAATGGAAGAAATTAATTGTTAATTAAGCACAGCTGGAGGGGGGCGCATCTGCACTAACCTGGGTGCAGATGCTCGGCTGAAATGAAGACGAAAAGTACTGCTTCAACTTCTTTAAGAGCAAGTTTAAAAACATAAATCCAAATAGATGTCGTTAATTCGTCCCAGAACGGTTAAGAAACTTAAGACTGGGATTTCCACGCACCGCAACTCTGGTAAAAAAAAAAAAAAATCAATCAATCAATAAATACAAATAAATAATACTAATAATAAAAAGTATAAAAGTCCAAATGATGTTCTTCATCGCATAATGTCCGAGGTCAAGCTTTTTATACCAAGTACCACTTCCAAAAAATACTTAGCGTAGTGGGCCCAGGTGTTTGCTTAATATAAGAAGATGGGGAGGGGGGGGGGGATACTTAAGTAGTGATTCAATTAAAAGCTACGGAAGCGTATTGCATTCACTTGGATTAAAAAATAATAAGAATAATAAGAATTTTTTTGGAGGGCTTTGTTTTTTTGGAATATTTTTCTGACTAATTATTTTTCTCACCTTTTCCGTTTCATCACTATTTTTTTCCCCCTGTTTTTCTGACAAATTTTTTTCTAATGACTAATAACAATACCATCTATGTGACTCAAAGACGGGAATATCTTATATCAATATAAAACTTGACCAAACTAAATAAGCCGGTCACGTTGCTTACTACGGAGTCCGCAAAGAGTCACTTGCGGTTCGCAGGTGCTCGCGTGAGTTCCATGTGTCCCGATGACGCGGGAAAACATTAGCCAGGAAAGCAGAAAAAAATAGTCAGGAAACAGAGGGGGGAATTAGACGTAAAAAGTGAGACAAATAATGAGACAGAAAAACAAAATAAATACTCAGAAATATTCCCAAAAACAAAGCCCTCAAAAAAATGACTCAGAAAAACAGTTGTTGTTGGGGTTTTTTCAATCCAAGTGAATGCAATACGCTTCTGTCAAAAGGTTAGCACAAAACATTTAAAAGAAAACAGTTCTTAAAGATGAAATGCAAATGTATTGAACTATTAAAGACAACTGAACTGTACTTAGGTAGTGTTTCTTTTGCATACCACTAGAGGGAGCTCGATTACCCCTCGTGGTACCCTTACCAGACTTTGCAAATCATTGGCCAAAGTCATTTGTAACTTACTGTTACATTAGCAATACAAAATAGCAATGTACTTGCTAAAATACATGTTTTTTTTTTTGTTTTGTTTTTTATTCTATTTTTTTTTTTCATCGGCCAACCTGTTCCAGCATGTTCACGCCAGAGGTCCACTCCCTTTGACTCCTCGCGCACATAAACGCGTACATGAATGATGCGGCAGCAGTCCAATCACGTACTGGAAGTATCCGACTATATATTTTCTTTCAACACATATGTGCAATAAAAACAATGAAAGACATCAAATGATTGGGGAATTTATACTAACGTAGTAAAACACAAGAGGAAATAAATAGGTAGATAATCAAACGTCACTTCCATGGACATTGTGCTGCTCCTTGTGGTGTGTGCACCGTATCCACCTAGGGGGCAGTATAATGCAGACATACAGCTAGAAATGAAGGAGACGGTCGCAATTGCTTAGTAAGACGCAGTAATATTAGTTGTTCTTGGCAGAGGATCAAGGATATAAGCCTGCGAGTACTTTCATAGTATCTGTCTGCATGTGTTGCTCCATTGTTGGTGTTCAAATATCCGTTGATTAAAGGGTACTCATTTCTGGAGGGTTTCTCCTTACGTACGCTGGTTGACTTTAAGGCAAAGCTGTGTGGTTGTTTTAAATCCACAGTGTTGTGAGGAATTCTCTTTGTTTGATGTTTGGTTTGACAGTAAACCTGGAGTGGGCGTGGCAATTGACAAGCAATTCAAAAGTGAATTCAAAAGTTTCCATAAGACTCTCTGTCCCACAATGGGACCCCACCCAAAGTAGAGTTAAACCCGCTACCAGGAACCGGCGAAGATCCAAAGACACTTTAAAGCTTCGGCTCATGAATAATTTGCTGCTACAATAATGACACCCGCAGGCTTGACGACTCGTGTGATGAACACGTTCGAATGCGATTTCATCCTCGCGGTAAACCAAAGACGGGCGGCCTCTCTGCAACACTCTCGTCCGCGGCCGCACAGTCGCGAATATGCCAAAATGTCCATCGCTGATGTGTTTCAGTGAGTTCTGTTCAGACCGATTCTGCGTGGCGCCTCAAACGCCTTTGAAACGGTTATTTTTCTCGTTATTGAAACACTCGGAACCGTGCGGCTGACAGGCTAACCGCTAGCTTAGCATGTCTGTAATCGACACATCCAGCGCGAATTTCGAGTTAGGAGCTGTCACTGGGTCCAATTTGAGTTAGCGTCACGTACGCCGGCGGCCGCTTGAGTGAAGTGGGGTAAAAAAATCCAAATTGCCACAACGGTGGCATGTGGGCAAGGAGAGACACAGTCAGTTCCCAATGCACCTTTCGCCGTTTCTTCAACGGGACAAACAGTCAAACAAATAACACGCGACTACAATGAAGTTTGATTGTTCCGGAACAATGTTCATTTGCAAGAAAGAAATGCGGCATATTTTCATTTTCAAGTCCTATATTTCCAAGAATAACGTCACATAATTTGGAGGGGTGAGCATGTGTCTTTTTGAGAAAAACAGTCCTATTTTCAAGAAAAAAAAAACCCCGACATATTTGATGAAAAAAATGTTTTGGGGTGAATTAAGTCAAATTAGGTGGTTGTCCTTTTCTTTTTTGCTTCCACGTGAAACCTAATGAGTTTTATTCGGTGGTATGCGAATATTATATACATGAATCCTTTAAGAGACTAAGGGCTAATGGATATTTTTCCGGACAGGATTATCCTGGTTACCTTATCGCCGAGTGATATTCTTCCAGCCTCTCAAAACAATGACGACAGAGGACGCCCCGTTCATAGAGACGTAAAAACTTCTCAGTTGCGTGAACACCTGGGCCGGGGGCGGCGCCAAGCGCGTGAGGAGTTTTCCATCTGCGTGTGTGTGTCGAGGGAGCGTTTATTGTCCAGAGTGCAAACTTTCCGACTTTGTCCGTCCGACGCTGCAGCTACGCGCCGCCGGACGATTCTCAACAAGTATTGGCGTGGTGATTCCCAATGAGCTGCAGTGAGAGCGACGCTGTCGTCGATAAGCTTTCTGATAAGCTTCGATCTGATCTGATCAAATGAAGGCAATTCCACCAACGTCCGAACATAATTAGTCATTTAGTCAGAAATCTGACAACCCTGCGTCAATAAAGTTGGGGTTTTTATTGAACAAAAGCAAATCAAGGTTTGTTTTTTTCCGGAACAAAAGGCATATTTGGTATAAAAAATAAAAAAAAATATTTTTGCTTTAACCCTAAAAAAAAAAAAAAATTTTTTTTTTTTTTTAGGGTTAAAGCACCTCATCCATCAATGAAAGGCGTCATTTTACCAGAATACTTTGACTTTAATATTATATTACAATTTTCCTATTTCTTCTGGGAAAATGGTCATCTTTTTCACGGTTCCGACTTTTCATGCCAACAAGCTACATCCTGCTCTAATAAAGAGTTCACTTTCTTTTCTGGAAAAAAATACCACTTGACTCCCATATTATTACAACTTGGTTTTTTTCTCAAAAATAGTAAGCTTTTTTTTTCGGTGTCGACAAGAGTTGTGTTTACCGGAGAAGAAAGTACAAAACCCATCCGATTGTGGTCCTCAATGAGCCTTTTGTTGGTGTCTTTGCCGCCCCCTCGCGCAGACTGAAACTTTGAGCCGCGATTCTGTTTTGTCATCTTTTCAAAGTTTGTGTGATGGCAATCAAGAAAGAAAGAAAGAAAGGAAGAAGGAAGAAGGAAGCATCTGGTCCCCACACGCAGTGTCGAAAGCAGGCAGGCAAAAGAGAACGAAAGTCAGAAAGAGTCAAATACCCCCCATGGGGAATGCACTTTTTAAATGCGACCCCCCCCCCCCCCCCCCCCCAAAAAGGATGCACGACTTACTCTTGCACCCTAAACAGATCACTAATGGATCATAAACACATTTGTGCACATTCTTCCGTAGGTGTAAGTGTCACGTAATGAACCGTGACCAATGACTGATTGGACCAGGGTTCCTCCAGCACCAAGCTCCACATAAGTAGGCGCCGTCCATTTTCTTGCTCTTATCCAGCGTCGGGTCGCTGAAAAAGGGCATGCCTCGGCAGACGGAGTTCAAAGCTCACCGGCAACAAATCGGAAAAGGGTGAGCAAACCTGTGTGTGTATATTTGCTCGTTTCCGCTCGATTCGATCGGAAGATGACAACGCCAGCGTGTGAGGATCAATGGTGTTTGAAATACCCGCATTTTGGTTTTAGGAGAGCTCGCCGGACCTGTGCCGTAGGGAAGGCCGGCCTCGTGACAGACCACATCCTATCTCTGAGCCAGGAGACAAGAGCAATACAAATCATTCACCTTGAACAACGCTTAACAATAAACCCGTAACTGGTAACCCTCTTTTACAAAGTAATGTTAGGCATGCTGGGTATTTCAGCTTCGCCTCCAATGAGGAAGTTGACTCAGGGCATCCCAGCATTTGTAAATACGGTATTGTAGCGAATTACATGTTTTATCGTTTATGTCCGGGTTTGTTTTTCCTCGGCGTGCAATCGTAGTTGTATGCGTGCTCTACTTGTTGTGCATTATTTTCTCGCATCCTAAGTTAGTGTTCGGCTTCGTGACTCCGCTGATTGTTTCGCATCGTGTCACACTCGGCAAGAAGAGTATGTCGCTGGCGTCTGACCCCCTTCGTCGGGGTGAAATAAATTGCCCGTGACGGAATGTCACCGGCTGCTTAAAAAAAAATTAAATGATACGTTTGTAAGAATGCCACTTAAGACGTTTGTTTTTCATTTTTAATGCTACCACGGCCATGCGGGGTTTTTTTTTTTCCTTTTCTCCATAAACTTTGACTACACCTTGGAAAGATGGTGTGTTTACAAAGTCTCGCTTCGGGGGTCCTACCAAGCAGCCCCCCCCCCTCCCTACCACAAATCACTTCAGCAATAACCTTTAAGCCAGAGAGGCGCAGCACTCCTAAAACGTCTGGAGCCGGTTACATTTTCCTCACGGGGCAATTTTACGTGGAGATTAAAGATCCTCACTCGCAGGAAGTTTCATCTGAAAGGTAATGACTTTCATTACTTTTATGAGATTTCACCGGATGAGGAGGCTCAACTAAACCCTAACCTGGAACGTCGGCCATTAGTAGTCGATAGATTGGTGTCAATGATGCATTCGTAAACATATACACCGCTGCCTTCAGATAAGAGTTGAATTTGTTCCACGAGCAGGCTTCGCATTCCAAACTCAAAACATCGTTCCACATCGAAATGAATGGAAATGCCATTAATGCGTTACAGCCTTGCCAAAAATGTCATGTCTTTTTTTTTTGGAATGCAAAAGGATAGCACTGTGTAATATTGTACTTTATAAAAACAAAATACAGTAATGACATGATCGGAAAGAATGTACAGAATCCAACAGTTTTTGCCCCATTTTTGCTTCAATTCAACGGATAGGGTGCTGCTCCTTCCGGTGTGCGTGTCTTGGCCACCTGGGGGCAGTGTACACTATACATGGAGACATTCGCTCCTCAGTGAGCCGCAGTCATTTTAATCCTTATTCGCAGGGGATCAAGAATATATTCCTGTAAGTATAGTTTTTGCTAGCAGATGTTTGTTTGAAGGCTTACAACACCGCCACGCGGCTACTATTCATTAGCTGGCCTAAGGCAATTTTTCATCGTTTGTTAGCATTAAGCTAAACAGACCTCACCAAAGCCAAGCTACAGTACGTGTTTGTTTGAAATACGTGTCATGCTCTTTGTTGAATATTGAGTTCGACAGTAAACATCAAAAGCTTGAAGTCTCTTTTTTGAAGAATTGTTCACCGTCTGCCAAACTGCAGTTGTGTTGAGTTCAGCGTTCGTATCTCAAATGTTTGCTCGCGAGTCAAAGCCAAACTGTGGAAAAACTCGAAAGTCGGGTCAAGGCACCACTGAACGTATCCATCTACAGTACCTACGTGTCGTTTTCCAAATCGAGCTTTATATTGTAAGTGGTTGATGCCTCAACAGTCTTCTGAAATAAAAATACCACTGAATACAATCCGGCCCACCCCGCAATTCGAATGACATGCCGCGGGGCAACCCTTCCCATCACATTTCAAGGCCGTGTCGTGTGATACCGATACCGCGGGAAATCTGTCGCAGGATGTCACAAATAAGATTCCCGTCAATGTGGCGCAGATGGAACCGAGCTCGGCTATCGATGTCGGGCGGGCGGCCGATTTGTCAAATTTCCGGGCCGCTGGAGTCGATAGAGAGGTCGAGATGAAACGGGAGCGAAATTGGCAAATGAGGAAACATTTGGGATGTGATTTGGAGGCTGGACACATTGCACGTGACGCTCCAGCGATGATTTGATTGCAATTCAATTGAGCTGCTCTTTAAAAATCAAGAAAGAAAGAACTCAAGCCCTTCGAGTTCTCTCTCAAGATGGATTTCTTTGAGGTTTTTTATTTTTTGGGGGGGGGGGGATGATGATGCTGTCCATTGATTTACACAGTAACAGCGGCTTTGGAACAGTACGTTGAAAATCCAACCAAATCCAAACAATTGAGTCTTACTGCAATGCTTGCTTTTTCAAAATGTTCACGTATGAGGCAGCTCGTCGTGGGCGGAGAAACTCCGTACGGTGTAAACGAACGCTTCATGAAACTCCAAAGACCAGAATAAGTACGTACCAGCTATTAACGAGTACATTTCCCGTAAAATGTCCCATTTCAAGTGTAAGCATTGATCTTATTTCGATTCACCATGAGTGACATGTTGCCTCGTGTTTCATTTCTCCACGCTCGGGCCTTATCCCGTCGCAATTAAGCGTGTTTATTTCACATTTCTAAAATTACACCCGCGTAATTGAGCTTTGCTTAATGCTTCACAATCACTAATTTGTCTCGCAAGGTGTCCCCGGGCAGAGAAAGAAAGAATGAACGAGAGATGCGCAGACGTGGTTTTTACCCCCGAAGTTCAAGCGAGTTTTCTGTTCTCTCCGAATGGGCAATTAGTTCGTTATAGCCACAACAATTTGGACCTCAGTCGACATGATCCAGCCAAGCCGAGTTAAGTGAGGACAGATGAGAGAGAGAGAGAGAGAGAGCCTCCAGGGAATATAGGCTGCTACTTCATGTTTTTAAACTCGCCACTGCTGAGGTCTCAAGTGTAGAAAAGATGCTTGGAATGCTGACTCGGGAAAATATTCTTTTTGTGAAAGAGGAGGGGCGAGATACACAGCATCCATTTGTGCTGACTTTCACAGTTGTTGTTGTTGTTGTTGTTGTTGTTGTTCTTGTCGTTGATTGACAGTTAACAATGTCAAATTGTTCCTCAAAGTATTACTGGTATGATATGATGGCAACTGTTTGGAAAACAAAAAAATCATTCACTGTACGTTATTTCCTATGGCAACCAAATTTTGAAATGAGAACAACATTCAATCAAAGCAATCAATGTACTTCAACAAGCCTTGGAGTTTTATTATGCATTATAATGTTCAATATTTCAGACTAAGTCAGATCTCTGCCCCAGTCCTGGCAGGATCGCTCACGTGACTGAGGTCCAAGTTGACTTAGTGGATTAATACTGCCCTCTTACGGTTGTCTGCTGACATTGCATTGCGGTTACATATTACTCTATATATATTTTTTTTTTATGGTTTTAATATGCAGTATTGCTCGACAAATAGGTACATATTTTTAAATATCCCCCAAAAATTATTCCACTCATTATAACTCCTCATATCATACAAATGTTGAATGTACAGCTACTCATTACTTTCATAGACAGTACATTATATCTATTATGCTTTATCACTTTTCATGTTTATTGATAATATTACACTCGAGATTTGTATCTTGAAAAAGGTTTAAAAAACTGCATTGATACAAGACAAAAAGTGAAAAACAATTTTGAAAAAAAATATTACAAAAGAATCACATGGAGGTGTATATATTTTGCTCATAATTCCTCAACAGGAAATGTTTGTTATTTGAATGTTTAAATATGTTTGTGGTGAAACTAAACTTTATATTAAACTTTAAAATGATTTATATATCAATTACTTTAATATGCATCTATACTTGCTGTCTACCCTGTTATTTTTTTTCTAGTTATGCAAATATTTAATTCATAGTTTACTGCCTTCATATACAAACGGCAATTCCAATGAAGTTGGGACGTTGTGTTAAACATAAATCAAAACAGAATACAATGATTTGCAAATCATGCTCAACCTATATTGAACTGAAGACACTACAAAGACAAGATAGCTATAATGTTCAATCTGATCAACTTGATTGTTTTGAGCAAATAATCATGAACTTGGAATTTGATGGCTGCAGCACGTTCCCAAAAAGCTGGGACAGGCAGGCTCATGTTTAGCACCACTGTGTTACATCACCTTTTCTTTCAACAACATTCGATAAACGTTTGGGAATTGTTGAAGCTTTGTAGGTGGAATTCTTTCCCACTCTTGCTCGATGTACAGCTTCAGCCGTTCAACAGTCCGGGGTCTCCGTCGTCGTATTTGACGCTTCATAATGCGCCACACAGTTTCAATGGCAGACAGGTCTGGACTGCAGGCAGGCCAGTCTAGTACCCGCACCGTTTTACTACGAAGCCACGCTGTTGTAACACGTGCAGAATGTGGTTTGGCATTGTCTTGCTGAAATAAGCAGGGGCGTCCGTGAAAATGACATTGCTTGGATGGCAGCACATGTTTCTCCAAAACCTGTAGGCACCTTTCAGCATTAATGGTGCCTTCACAGATGTGTAAGTTACCCATGCCATTGGCACTAACACAGCCCCGTACCATCACAGATGCCGGGTTTTGAACTTTGCGTCCGTAACAGTCCGGATGGTTCTTTTCCTCTTTGGCCCGGAGGACACACGTTGTCCACAATTTCCATAAACAATTTGAAATGTGGACTCGTCGGACCACCGAACACTTTTCCACTTTGCATGAGTCCATCTTAGATGAGCTCGAGCCCAGAGAAGCCGGCGGCTTTTCTGGGTGTTGTTGATAAATGGCTTTTGCTTTGCATAGTAGAGTTTCAAGTTGCACTTACGGATGTAGCGCCGAGCTGTAGTTACTGACATTGGTTTTCTGAAATGTTCCTGAGCCCACGTGGTGATATCCTGTACACATTGATGTCGGTTTTTGATGCAGCGCCGCCTGAGGGATCGAAGGTCACCGGCATTCAATGTTGGTTTTTGAACCTTATGATGATATTATGGACCGTAGATGACGCAATCCCTCCATTCCTTGCAATTGTACGCTGAGGAACATTGTCCTTGAACTGTTGGACTGTTTTCTCACGCACTTGTTCACAACTAGGTGACCCTCGCCCCATCTTTGTTTGTGACTGACTGAGCAATTCAGAGAGGCTCCTTTTCTACCCAATCACGGCGCCCACCTGTTCCCAATGAGCCTGTTCACCCGTGGGATGTTCCAAACAGGCATTCCTCAACTTTCGCAGTCTTTTTTGCCACCTGTCCCAGCTTTTATGGAACGTGTTGCAGCCAAAAAATTCCAAGTTCATGATTATTTGCTAAAAACAATCAAGATTAATCAGTTTGAACATGAACTATCTTGTCTTTGTAGTGTATTCAATGAAATATAGGTTGAACATGATTTGCTAATCATTGGAGTCTGTTTTTCTTTCTGTTTAACACAAGGCCCCAACTTCATTGGAGTTGGGGTTGGAAATAAAGGCAGTCAACTATCTATCCATATTTGCTTGTATGTATGCACTGTTTATGCACTTGTTTCTTGATAGCATTACATTGTTGTCAGGTTTTGTCAAGATTTGCCCCATTTTTGTACATTATTGTCAAATTGTTGCACGTTTTAAGTTTGTAACCCAAATTTGTACCAAAGTCTGACCACTATCACAAACGTACGCTAAGGAACGCAGCAGGAAGATCATTTCGACAATTTTGCTCCTCTCCGATTAGCACCACTCGGATGTTTTTAAAAAGTGGCAAAATACTTTTTTCAACTCTTTATTTGAAAACAACAATGACAACATTAAAAGGTATTCTTCTGAAACAAAAGGCAAAAACTTCAATGTCAAGTAGAAATTTAAAAACAAAAAAGAGAAAGAGCTTTTCACCGCAACAAACTGTGTGAGCTTATTACAAAGTCAGTTTTCAAAATGTCTGGCACCGCCTATTAAAGTATGTAATGTTGATATGGGGTACACGGAAACATTAGAAATAAAGCCTTCCAGATTGCATTTAAACAAATATTTTCAGAAAATGAAAGGATAATTTAAGAAGGTTATGTATTTGTAAATACATCATCTCGATGTGTTTCTGTTTTGGGAGTGAAATGATTCGACGATGATTATTCACGTGTGTATTATACGAAGAAAACGTCCTTGGGAAAGGACTTGCTTGAGGTCTGTTCACGTCCAGCTCGCAAGCAGGCAACAAAACATTACGTAGCATAGCAAGTTAGTGCTAGCACTAACGGTCGTATGTCAACGTGCCGGCGTAATGTCGGCTCATGCTCTCAAGTTTCAGTGTGTGAAGTCAGGCAATTACAATAAAGTAATTGAATTACAGTAAGTTATGTCTGTCATGTTGTAATGTTGTTTTGAACTGTCTGATTAGAATGCATGACCTAACTCCAGAATACTTTGGAAGATACTCAGTACACAAGTACATACAGTACATGAACCAGTCATTTAAATAGACACACTGCTCCATCTGGTGATCGAATTGGTGATCGGTTATTGCTTTTTTTTTTAATTCGCTGATCTGTGATCAGCGATCCTCATCGTGTAAAGCCTAGTGGTCAGCTTGGATATGTTGTATGATGTGTTTTCTCCCTCTTTGTGTACATTCACACAACTTTTGTTGTGATTTATGGCGAGACCGACCGAAATACACTATCCATTCATTGACTTCTTCGGCCGTCCTTCGTCTTCATTTGCTGCGTTTTGGTTGTCCCCGATGCAAGTGTGTTTGTTGAAGCCGTTCTTAAAGTGAAATTGTTTATGACACACGCTGCACTGGAAGGGTTTCTCCCCGGTGTGAGTTCTCATGTGCATCGCGATGTACCACTTCGTTGTGAAACCTTTAGCACAAACGGGACACGAGAAGCGTTCCCTGCTCGAGTGGGACCTCATGTGTCTTTTCAAAATGTAATTTAAACTGAATCTTTTGTCGCAAAATGAGCACACGAAAGGTTTCTCTCCGGTGTGTTTCGCCATGTGTCTCTTTAAACGGGCCATCGTCGCGAACGTTTTGCCGCATTCGGAGCAGTCGAACTTTTGCTTGCCGGAGTTCTTGTCGGTGTGTCGCCGATTTTTGTGCGATATGAGCAGCCCTCTGGTCTGGAAACTTTCCATACAAAGGGCGCAGGTAAAAACCTTCTCTGTTTGTTGGTGTACTTTCATGTGTCTCTTCATATTACCGTTGGAGGAGAATCTTTTACGACAAAACGAGCAGCGTAAAGATTTGTCTCTTCCGGAATCAGAGTCGTCGTCCATCTCTGAAAGCGGAGCGAAGCTGCTGTCCGGGTCCGAGTGCCGTCGCTCATCGTGAGCTTCGTCGGGCAACGTGACGTCAGCCTCCTCCTCTCCCCCCGCTGGCCATTGGGGTTGCTGTCCATCCTGACTGCTCCACACATCCTCCTCTTCCTTTTTAATGTGGGGGGGCTCCGCTGCTGGCTTGTCGTCCACCAACACCTGCCGCGTGTCTGCACCAGGCATGGACAGCAAAACATCATTAAAAACCCGCATCCTCATTCGGTACATTCCAGTCAAAGTGAACTTCCATGAAAACAAAATAACCTAATTAAATACACGTCAGTGATGCTTTTACAACTACGGTACTACGGTTCATTTTGTTATGTCTTTAAACACACTTGAAATAATACTAACATTTAAACACGCAATATATTGTGAGAGAAAAAGGGATACAAATATTTTACAAACATTATTTTTGATGCAACAACAAACACGGGGATTGCGAAAACTGAAGCGCAATATAGCCGGCCGGGGTTTACTGTATTTTCAAAATCAAGTGAGTTGGATGCAAAAAAAAAAGACATGTAAATGGGCGACATCCTGAACTTTGTATATTACATCAAATCCATATTCCCCACTGGAATGAATTGCAACGTTAGACCGTTTGTCCCATTTAAGAAAGCGGACTGTGGCTCTCCTTGCCCACAGAAGCTTCAGCTTGCAACACGGCGCAAAAAAGACAAGAAAAACAACTTAGCGACAGCTTGTACCCCAAATTACACAAACAAATTGTTAGATGATGATAAGAGTGGAAACAAGCGAACCAACCTTCCTGCTGTATGCCAACGTGAGACTTCAAAACGGCGTCGAGTAGTTGGCCTTGTCGCTCTTTCTCCTCCTTTGTTCGACTGAGTTCCTCCTCGTACTCCATTATGGTTCTTTCAAAAAGTTGATAAATTTCCTCCACGGCCAAGTTCAGTCGCTGCTTCATTAATTCTCTGAGCATTGTGACTTTACACATTTTGCCACGAGCGACGTGTTTGTTGCTATCTTGAACGTCTCCCTCTCAGTTTGCCGCTAGCAAGCTAAGCTAACGTGAGCGCCTCTCAACTAGTTGGCTTAAGACGAGTTTTAGCTCAACAAGTTGACCTTCTGCCACACGTCAGGAGTGTGTGATGGTCGAAAAACAAAGACAACGAAAGAAAACAAGTGATTTAATCCGAGTCCAGCGCGCGGTGGTTCGCTCAGCAAACAGTTGGCGACTTCCGGACTTCTTCTTCTTCTGTCGCTCCTCAAAGGCGGTTGGCAAACAACGCCTCACCTGCATTATCCATTATCGCCTCCTACTGGTAGAGCTGGACAGCTACAGTCGCTAGATAGCCTGACTGACTATTTAAAAAATATATATTGTATTGTATTTAAAAAAAAAAAAAAAAAAGGGAAATTCCCTTGTGGATAAATAAACTATATATCTGCCTATCTACTAATACTACCACTAACCACAACTACTATTGCTACCACTACAACATGCATTAGCTACTACTAAAACCACAACTACTACTACTTCCTGTACAACTTTTACTACTTCTGCAACTAACCCTAACCCCACCACTACATCTGCTACTACGATCACTTCTACCACCATTCATTCCATCTACAACCATTGATTTGTTGTTATTAGTGGATGCGGTCAATACACACAATTCTCGCGTAAAATTGACAAAGAGGAAGGCAGAGGGTTGAAACAAGTATTTTTACTTGCACTCCCTGGGGCTGCACATGAAGGATTATCACAGTTTGCTACCTAAATCCGCCGATTGGTTCACAATTGTTCACAATACAGTAAACGGAACGAAATGCAAAACAAACTGCTTACGTTTTGAGTGAACGGGAACAGATTTAATGACATTGAAAATAAAACAGCAACAGCTTAAATGTTTTCTTTTTGGGACACAAACATCAATAACACAAACTGTTATGCTATGGAAAAACTCAATGGGCAATGGGCACATAAAATACATCATAAAACAGAATGTAAAGAAAGAAACTGGTTTCATGAAGTGTACTTAGGCCTTTTTGTAAGCTGGTTGTCGTCCCAGAAAACAATGAAAAACCGCTATCGCAATTTGTTGGCAACGCTGCTAAATCGCAGATTTTCAAGAGATCGAAGCGAGAAAAGCAAATGCTCCGTTTGCACCTGTTGCCGCGTGTGTTTGAGTAGCGGTTTTTTCAAATGGTTTATAATTAGTGGAAAAAACGATGCTAATTTCTATATACTTTCGAATTATATGTAAGCGGACTTGCATTGACGAAATGATACGGTTTGGTTGAGAATCAACTCAATAAAAAGCTGATATTGTACATTGACCTTAACATTTATCACGTTAAGTAGATGTTATGCAGTCAGATAGTCATATTCATTCGTCAAACTGGCATACGATCGGACAATTTACATGCAAACAGCAAATACCGTGTACCCTGTCATGGACACGTTCAAAGGAGCGTAAATATGTTGTCATGTCTTTTTTTAGTCACTTTTTCAAAAACTAACTTTAGCTAATGGGAAAAGCGTTTGGATAAGGAAACCATTGAAATTGATTTGATCCTGCATATATCTCGTCCAACAATACTCACCTGTTTATAAAGGAAACACACACAGTAGATTTTTTTGTCATCAATGAAAATAATTTATTTTCAGAGAACCTGAAAATAACTTTTAACGACGACGGTAGCTCTAACAAAGTGCTGCACATAAAAATATAAATGACAATTATTACAATAATAATACAATCACAAATAACTAAAATATCCTTTTCTAATCATTCACATTGGCATTCCCCCCCCCCCCCCCCCCCCCCCCTCTTGTTGCAAATGTTGTGTGAAGCCGTTAGTAGATGAGAGAAAGGAGAGGAGCGGAGCGGAGTAAGATTGAAGTAAAATGTCACAGACCAACTGTAGAACGAGAATCCAAAATGTTTTTAAGGGGTCTGTTTTTTTGGGTTTTTTTCTTCATTGAACTCCTTCAAATGCTTTCGCCTTACCAACATTGCTTGAAAGACAAACTATTTGCAAGGGTTTCACCACGTTTGTCATCTTGTCATTCTCCTTCAAATGAACCTGAACTTCCCGTCAGGCAAACTTCCAATGATCTAACCAGGAGGGCCCCGGCTCGAGCGGCTTCGGGGGAAATGCCGCATCGGCAGGGAAGTTGGACGGTGTCTCCGATTGTAGCAAAGCACTGGCCCTGTTTCTGGCTCTGGCTTGACTTTTGGCCTCTCTCCATTTCTTTCGTAATGCCCACTTTTCTATCTCACTGAGCTCATGGACACTCTTCTTCTTTCCAGTTTCTCTGTGTTTTTTCCATTTGTTCCTTTCTTTCTCGAGGTACCTTCTTCTTCTGTCCGGGTCGGCGTCACGACGTTCCCGATACCTCCTTGCTATCTCCGCTCCTTTTGATGCCATTCCTTGAAAAAGACAATCCAAAATGTCCCCTTACATACTTTAATAGGCGGTCCCAGGTAAACTGGCTTCACTAAAAGCAATATCATCATACATGTGTGTAATGTGTCCACACGGTCATGAAAGCCTTGCCGACAGGGTGGACATTTTTGGCTCATGTTTTCATCTAAGAAGCACATGGTGGACCAAGCAACACGATTCAGATATCCAAGTGACTGCGGAGTATTGAACTAATACGTTTCCAATTTCTGAAAGGTTTTTAGGTTTGAGTTGACAGCGAGCACTTTTGGGTTTTGGGCTTTCTGCCAGCCCCAGCGCCAGCGCTCCCGTCCGTGACCCTCGTGTCGAAGTTACAACAAAGCAGACTTGTTAAGCTCGACAAGATCCCGCTACACACAGAATATGATGAAAACTCACAAAACCCAAGTGTCAATACTTACAGTACTCTGCACCTAGACACTGTTTCAGCCGCCATTGAAGAAAGACAACATGCTGGTCGTCATGTCACTACAAACATCAGATGGCCTTTAACCCCATAATGACAGGGTGGACAGCAATTTCAGGGGCGCGTGCAAAGTGTTCATTAAGATTATGAAAATAGAATATATGACCCAATTGTGGCCAGTAAAACCACATTTTAAAAACTATATATAGATATTCAGTGTCATTAAACCACTAATTACACACACACTGCAGTCAACGGAGCAAAGTGCGGGACATGCCAGAAATAAGTACATCCGATGAAAAATAATTGTATAAAATAAGGGACACCGATTTTTGTAGTCATATGTGTGCAAATACTTCAAATAATTTCATTCTTCCGCTACATTTTCATGACAACTGAGTGATTCCGACGAGGACACCAAAGGCACTTTATAGTGGTAATGACCCTGAAACGAGCTTCGTGCTCGTGAGCATATTTGTATTTCACGTCACCTTGCGCTAGCTTGTTAATTAGGCTAGTATCCTAGCTAATGCTATTGATGAGCGTCATGTGAAGGTGTTGAATAAATTCCCTACTGAATACAGTCGTTTCTGTAACACGGGTTCGCGGCTGTGTACGTGCTAGATGCATGGTATTGGAGCAGTGTGATCTCCATTTTAGGTGCTTTGCGGTCTCTATCCAGAATTATGAACCCCTTTGTGTTTGTACCTTTATCGACAGGACATTCCTTTCATGTGATACATCAAACGGGATTTTTCTCTAAATTTTGGGCCACAAAACGAGCAGGGAAAAGCTTTCTCAGCCACGTGTGTACTCTTGTGTTTTTTCACGTCACACTTTTAGCACAAACTGAACAGGAAAAGGGTTTCTCCCCTGCATGTATTGCCACGTGTCTTGTCAAACAACGCTTGGAGCCAAATCTTGCGTCACAAACTGAGCATGCAAAAGGTTTCTCTCCACTGTGCGTCAGCATGCGTTTTCTCAAATTTCCTTTTCTGGCAAAGGTTTTGCCGCATTCAGAGCAGTTCAAGCATTCTCCGTCAGCTTCCGTTGTCATGAGTTGACTTGAGGAGCCGGAGGTAGAAGGCTCCAGCGCCCCCAATGTGTGTTCTCATGTGTTGTCTGAGTTAAACCTTTTGCGCAAACCGGACATGGAAAAGGTTTCTCATCCCAGTGCGTTATCATGTGTTGCATAAGATATGACCTGCGAGTTAAACCTTTAGCGCAAACCGGACACGTGAAAGGTTTCTCGCCGGTGTGCGTGCTCATGTGCATTTTCAATTCAAACTTAAAATGGAAACCTTTTGCACAAAGTGAACAAGAAAAGGCTTTCTGCTCTGTGTGTCTTCTCGTGTGTTTTGTCATGTCAAACTTGTCGTAGAATCTTTTGTCACAAACTGAGCAGGCAAACGCTTTGTCTCCTGCGTGTATGACCATGTGTCTACTCATACAACTCTTGGAGGAGACTCTTTTAGCGCACACCGAGCAAGGAAACGGTTTCTCTCCACTGTGTTTGATGTCAGTGCGACGTGTCGTATCACCTTTAGACTTCTCATTGGTCTCCGAAGGCTCTCTGGTGTCATCGGTGTGATCTGTGTCAGAAGAGTGTGACGTCATCATCATCATCACGTCTGATAGTGGCGCAAAGTTGTCTGGTTGCGAGAGGAGATCTTCACAGTGTTGTCCGTCAGCTTCTGTTGTCGCGTGCTGGCTTGGCTTCTCCCCGCTTTGCCTGTGATGAAGCTGTGACGGCTGACCTTCATCCTCTTCGCTCTTCATGCGGACACCGGTCAGTGTGAACGTGATCATCTCAGCCTCCTCCGGACTTTGAAGCCGCTCCCCGTCCCGACTGCTCCACGTGTTCTCCTCTTTAACGAGGCCGGGCTGCGGCTCCTGCTCTTCTTGACACCCCGCCAACACTCGCTGCGTCACCCCGCCTTGGGTGACCCAAAGAAATCACGGCAGCGTCAGTGTACCATTAAATTGAGGACATTTTCTGTCAAATTCAACGTCCATAAACCACAATGACTTCAAAGACAATCCCCCTTGAGTGTGTTTAAAAGGAGAATTTTTAAAAAAAAAAGAAAGAAAAGAAATCAGGGCAATTGAAATGATGAAAAACAATTTAACGCTGTATCTCCACAATTGAGTACTCCTTGGTTCTCAGTCCTTCTCTATGTTTTCAGCAATTATCTTCAAACATTTAAAATGTGTTTAGAAACACATCTCTGAAATCAGGGATTCCAACTGTGAGGAAGCTGCGAGGACTGACCGTCATCGTCTTCACTCTTCACACGGACACCCGTCCACGGCAACGAGTTGACATCGGCGACTTCCTCCAGCCCTTGAAGCTGCTCCCCATCCTGGCTGCTCCACACGTCCTCCTCTTCCTCTTCCTCTTCCTCTTTAAGGTGCGAGGGGTCTGCTGGCTCTTCCTGCTGCTCAGAGGGAACCTCTTCTTCTTGACACTCCACCAACGCCCGCTGCACGTCTGCACCACACAAGGAAAGCACAGTGGAATCCAGTGTGCAACGTTAAAGCAGAAGGCGGCCGGACAGCGAAACTGAACACAAGTACTGTATTGTTTGAAAAGAAGTATGAAAGAAGGAAAACGTGTTTGGAGCGCTTCGGCAGAAAGGTGATCAGACCAAATGATGAGACAGAAGAAGAAGAGCCTACAAGTTCCAAGACAACGGAAGCGGCTTTTACGAGACAATAGCAGTTTTTCAAGTTTTTAACCCATCGCCAAGCAAGCTTCAGATATGCCGCCACTCAAGCGAAGCTCATTTTACGTACTGGCAGTTTTAATAAATGACCAAAAGTTTGTATTTTGTCTAATTTGCCAAATTCTCCTTTAATGCGAGCAGATCACTCCGCACGTGTTTTGCTCATCGACTTGGCTGTAACAAGTTTTGCTCCGACAAACCAATCAGAGGATGGAAAAGTGCTGACGTGCCGTGGCCCTGTGAGGACGAATTTGAAATCGGACTGGTTAAACACACAGTCAGTCCCCTTGCTAATAATAAGCAGTAGTTGAACGTTTCGTGGGCCTCGGACTCGGAGGGCAGATTAGACTGACGTGGAAACACATAGAGGCTGAATTCTGATTGGACAAAAAAAATATCTAAACGGCAACATATACTGGAAGCAATGCGGCTAAGGCAAACAAATATTAGCATATACGTTGTAAATGTGGGTCAGTGCTTCTTATAGTTTTTCGGCCTTGCTGGCCCTGAATTTATTTGTGTGTGGTTTCTATTGTGGCCCGTCAAAATATTGCAAAAAGAGAAGTAATGGGTGGAGAGGGGGAATACACAAACCCGCTTCGTTTGCTGGCTTGAGAACTGCATCCAGTTGTCGACGTTGTCGTCGCTCGTCCGCCTCTTTGCGTCGACCAAGTTCCTCCTCGTACTCCGCTATCGTCCTCTCAAACAGTTCAAATATCTCCTCGACGGCCACGTTGAGTCGCTGCTTCACCAGCGTTCTCAGATTTCGCACTTTACACATCTTCACACAATGATGGCGCGAGCGCTCTGCTAAGCTCAGCTAACCTTAGCGTCTCCAGCTAGAACCAACGTCGACCGAGTCGAGTTTATCTCAACAGGAAGCCGTTCAAAGTGTTTTATCAATAAGACGGAAAACGTGCGTGTTGACAGGAGTACAAAAGAAATGAAAAACAACAGCGCGCTTTCGCCGTCGCTTCCTGATGACCGAGCTGCGTTCTTCCTCCTTCTTCTTGACTTCGAAACAGCTTTCGGGAGCGCTACCGCCACCTGTAGGACGCGCGAAGTACAGTCGCGTCCTTGACTGATGAGCTCAAAACTATCATCGTTGATCAAATCACTTTTCCCCAGTTATATAAATTGAACTCCCCCCCAAAAAATCGTAAAAATTGTCGAAAACAATATAATAAAACACAATAAAAGTGAATGTAAAGATAAAAACTGGATTTCTAGTGTAACTACTATATGTACTGTTGTAGTCATGTGTTAGATGTGTGCCTTGAAGGGGCGTGGCCTATTGAGTGATCTCAAAAGTTGATTTGGGGTTGGCACGTGAGCGTCTGGCTGTGAGTTGCGGTCTACAACAGCTCCTTGCGAGTGGTCTCATTTTGTGTTTGTGTTTTTTGTCCGCTTGAAAGTGCATCGGCGACTGTGGCTCTCTCTCCCCCTTTTGCCAGGGCCTCAATTAACCTTAAATTAATTGAAAATGAAAATTCCGTAAATTGTAAGTCAAGGTATTACAAAAATGAAAGTATCTATGTTTCACTGCGTCAAAAAAATGGAATGAAATGTTTCATTGGTATTTTTGTTGTTCATTTTTCAACCGGTCATTTTTGTAAAACCTCTGAAATGTAAGCTCAAATTCTATCAATCTTTTTGTAACTATTACTCACCGAGTGTAATTTCAAATCCATTGGAATGAATGGAGGAAGAATCTCAATGTGTTTTCTGAGCGCTCGCCACGTCCTCCTCTTGAGTAGATCATAATATAGTGCTGAACAGGTTAGAAACGTTGCGATTGGCTGGCAACCAGTTCAGGGCGTGCCCCGCCTCCTGCCCGATGATAGCTGGGATAGGCTCCAGCGCGCCCGCGACCCTTGTGAGGAGAAGCGCGACAGAAAACGGATGGATGATTTGCAAGTCATTGTATTTGTTTTTATTTCTGTTGAACACAACGTCCCAACTTGACTACTTTTTGTCATCTCCTTGACATGGTTTCCAGCTGCTGTGGCTGAGCCTGCCACTTACCAGGTGTCGCCAAGCAGCCCCAGCTACTTCGTCCGTCTGGGGAACCTCTCAGAAAATGGATGGAGGTTGGAAACGTGGCTCGGACTAAATGGAACAGTCCTTAAATGGTTCAGGTCCTAGCTGGAGGAAAGGAGTTATTTTGTAACCACTGGATGGATGGATACACATCCTCATGTTCGACTGTAGTATCTGTGACTTTGGTAGTGTATGGCTTGGTGAGTGATGTGGGCGTCAGCGAATGAGAGTGTAGCGTTGGCTGGCTGTTAACTGGCTAACTCGATTTTCGATTTTCGTGTTGGCAGTAGACATTCTGTTGCACATTATCTTCCTTGCTAAATGTGAAATGATCCCAAACTGGAGGCTGCAATGGATTCATGGAGGCTAATGTCCACAAATTTCAATGGGCAAAGATTTTTGGGAGAATAATAATAGAGATTTCTGAATGGCTCATACATCCAAACAAATTTAGTAAATCAAATGGGCTTGATTAATTATTACTAGATTTTGCAATGAAGCAATCAAATGATCTTATTTAAAGTCAATCCGGCAGAACGGGTGGGAGGTCCACTGGGGCGCTGTCCTACAGATGGCGGTAATGCGTCCAAAAGCCCTTTCCCATCGCCTCATCAGACTCCAGAAGAAGAAAAAGGACCTGTAATGGGGACGTCACAGATTCTCTTTTTTGCTCCTTTTTAAAAAAATAATTGTGTTTCGATCAGCACTTGTGTCTTTCGCCTGATCAACACGTTGACAGATAATTTAATCTAATTTTAAAAAAACATGATTTTATCTTGTTAATTAGGTTAGAATGCATGACGTCACTATTTGATTGCACAATAAAGTTTTTTTTTTCTCTTTTTTTCTTTTCTTTGCACGTTTGCAGCGCGCCGGGCCGCACGTGTGAACATGTGTAAAGTGAGAAATGTGCGAGCAATGCTGAAGCAGATACTCAACGTGGCCGCCGAAGAGATCTTCCAAGTGTTTGAGAGGACCGTCGAGGAGTACGAGGAGGAACTTTGTCGCAGCAAAGAGGAGAACGAGCGACGACAACGCAAACTGCTGGACGCTCTTCTCAAGCCTCGTGTTCCACTTCATACAACAGGTTTGACTTCCTTTTCATCATGAAACTGTTTTTTTTTTGCCCCCCCCCCCCCCCCCCCCCCCCATGACGGCGCTCCTAGTTCGAATGTAAATTGGACATTTTGACACAAATATTAAAAATAAATAAACAGCACTAGTGTGGATAAGTGGTACTGCGAACGGATGGGTATTTTCGACCCCCTTTTTTTTGGGGGGGGGCGGGGTGACACACGTCACCTAACAGCAAAGTCACATTTAACCCATTTTGGGGTCTACAATCCCAACCCCGAACCCAGCCCAGCTGGTTTACAATAACCACTGGGTGACCCAAATGACCCACACTGGGTTCATTTCAACCCAGCAGTTGTAAAGGTGTACGTTACGTCACTAGTTATGAGGGGTTAAGGATTCATTTTTTTCAGTGGCTTCACACAAAAACAAAATGTCACAACAAAAACAAACTTATGGATGCATGTAAATTACTTTTTTTTTCTAATATTACTACTTATTCATTTTTTTGGTGCGTAAAATAATCTTAATGTTTACAGCTTTAGCAGCTAACGTTCCAAAATCGCTGATTGTTGACGATTTTGATCATGATCATTGACGTAATCGCGACTAATGTCATTCTGGGTGAGCGGTGTAAACACTTTGTATTTCGCTTCTGCTTTACACATGCGGTCTAGACGTGCAGGAGACGTCGCTGCGGGGTCAAGAAGAAGAAGATGACGACGACGTTCCATCCCAACGGGAGCCCCCCCACATTAAAGAGGAAGTGGAGGACATGTGGAGCGGTGGGAATGGGGAGCAGCTTCGTGGCGTGGAGGAGACCGGTGTCGCTACGTTGCCGTCGACTGAGCGTGAAGATGATGAAGGTCAGCTTTCAGAGCGTCGTCACCCTCAAAGTGAGGAAAACAGAAGCGGGGGGACAAGCTCAAGTCAACGTGTGAAAACGGAAGGCGACGGACAACACGGTGACAGATCGCAAGCAGGCAGCATTGCTCCACTATCAAATATGGATGATGCGATGGAGTGCGGCTCCAGTGTGAAGCAGGAGGAGCCCCTCCGCATTAAAGTGGAGGATAGGAACGGGGAGCAACTCCAAAGGCTGAAGAAAGACGCTGATGTCCCCACGTTCGCACTCACCGCTGAAGGTCAAAGTGAGGAGAATTTAGGTCAACACATGACAACAGAAGCTGACGGAGAATACTGTGAAGATCTACACTCACAAGCGGACAAGGACGCCGCGCCGCACTCTTCTGACGCCCATCACTACACCCAAAAACCTTCAGAGGCGAACAAGAACTCTGAAGGTGATCGGACATATCACGCTGATGGCAAACAATTTAACTGCTCTCATTGTGACAAAAAATTCGCCAAGCGAGCAGGTTTGAAAATTCACACGGTGAAACACAATGGAGAGAAGAGGTCACGTTTGCAAGGTTTGCAGTAAAAGGTTCTCGTCAAAGTCTCGTGTGGATAGACACATGAGAACACACACAGGGCTGAAACCTTTTCCCTGCTCAGTGTGTGGTAGAAAATTTGCAGAAAAGAGTCACATGACGCGGCACATGAAAAGACACACTGATGAGAAACCTTTTTCCTGCTCGGTGTGCGCCAAGCAATTCCGCCAAAAGTCTCACGTGGGCAAGCACATGAGAACACACGCTGCTGAAAACCATTTTGGCTGCTCAAATTGTACAAACAGCTACACCAGTATAAATGACCTCATATCGCACTGGGCTACACACATTGAGGAGAATCCTTCGACCGCTAGCAGCTCAAGTCAACTTTTGCCAAAAGAAGCTGATGGAGAAGGCAGCCAAGGCTCACAAACAGGCAATATTCCTCCACGATCACAAACGGACGACCCGATGGAGTGCGGCTCCAGTGTGAAGCAGGCGGAGCCCCCACGCATCAAAGAGGAAGAGCAAGACGTGTGGAGCAGTCAGAATCGGGAGCAGCGTCGAGGTTTGGAGGAGGTCGGTGTCACTACGTTGCCGTTGACCGGCGTCTTCGTGAAGCTTGAAGAAGATGGAGGTCAGTCCTCACGGCCTCATCACAGCAAAAGTGACAAGAAGTCGAGTCAACACATGACAAAAGAAGCCGACGCAAAACATGGCACCACGTCACACTCTTCTGACGCCGATCACCACGCCAAAGATCCTTTGGAGACTGATAAGAACTCCGAAGGTGACAACAAACAATTGAACTGCTATCAGTGTGGCAAAACGTTCGCTGACCGAGCAGGTTTGAAAATCCACACGGTCATACACTCTTGCGTTTGCAAGATTTGCGGCAAAAGATTCCCCTCGAAGAGTCACGTGGCGAGGCACACAAGAAGACACACGGGGGTCAAACCTTTTCCCTGCCCAGTGTGCGGGAAAACATTCCATGAAAAATGTGACATGAAAAGACACATGAAAACACACACGGATGGGAAACCTTTTACACGTCCGGTTTGTGCTAAAGGTTTATGTAAAAGATCCTATCTCACGAAACACATGATGAGACACGCTGGGGAGAAGCCTTCGAGTCCACACATGACGACACAAGCTGACAAAAGATGCTCCGTCTGCTCCAAATGCGGCAAAGCCTTTGCCCGAAAAGAACTTTTAAAGCAACACATGTCGACACACACTGGAGAGAAACCTTTTGCTTGCTCGGTTTGCCATAAAAGGTTCTCCTACAAGCGTTGTTTGAGTAAACACATGGTAAAACACACAGGGGAGACACGCTTTACCTGTTCAGTTTGAGTTCCAAGAAATCTACTGTGGGTTTGCGATGGGAAAAAAACAACAACACAAGATCACATATGGCTGAGAGAGCTTTTCCCTGCTATGAAAAAAAAAAAATAATCTGAAGGGAGGTAAATAGGGCCCCGGTCCCCATTCCCCCCCCCCGGCCATATATTTATCAGTTCTAAAGAGTCTTCTTTTCCCCACTGACTGTTTTTGGATCCTTGCTCCACAATTGCTTTTCGCGCGTTGCTGTTTTATAGAACAATTGTGACGTTTGTTGTCTTTTGATGACATACTGTAAGTGAGCACTCTCATCGAATACGTATCTTATTTAGATTCACATATGAAGTAAGCCTGGCTTTAGATTTGGGGAAAAAATTGGAATAGTAGTGTTCACATTGACATGAAAAAATCAGATGCACGTCACAATGGGTAAAAAAAAATAAAAATCTGAAGTAGACCTGAAGTGTGAAGCTAGCTGAGGCGGGAGTATTCGTAAATTACGGGGGATAATTTTCCCGATAAATTTGCAAATATGTGAATTTGCATATTGGCAAAGCGCAAATACGTGGGGGTCCATTCTACAGTGGAACGTCGCTTTTTGTGATTAAGCCAGTCCACAAAGTCGGACGAAAACCTACTCTGATAAAAGCCAAAGCAATAGTTCCCATCGGAAGCAATGTAAATTCAGTGAATCCGTTCCAGACACCCCAAAATATCAACAAAACTGGGGGATTTGAGCGAAAATAATGGTCGAAAACTGAATCGTAATGTTTTTTTGTAGAAAGTGTCCAGCTGCATCATTTTTTTAAATGCAAAAAATACTTTTTAAAAACTTTGTACTTTCTGTTTTTCATTTCCTTTTTGGATTGTTTGTAAATGCCCTCCATGTAGATGACCTAAATGACTCAAAATTTGCAGAGATCCACGGACCTGGATTGATATCTGCTATGGTTTACAGACAACGCGGTTCTTTACATTAATGGGAGATTTAATATTTGAATAATTAAAGATCTTAGATTTCCTATTTCTTTTATCCATTCATGTTACCCTTCAAAACTCAAATAAATGGAAAATGATTTTGTTTGCTTGTCTCAATTATTGTCATCTTTCTTGTATTCTTTATGCTTGTCTTTAATTGGCCTCTTTCTCTCTCAAAGTTTTTACATTTTCCTGTTTTCCATAACAAAGAGTTCGATTTCATCCAGCGTGTCCTCCTCAGCCCACATCCAGCATCCCCACAAAAAGATTTATAGCTAAACTTAAACACGCAGTACTCCATGTCAGATATTTAAATAGCAAATTATTTATAATTGTTATTGCTTACAATCCTTGATTTCATATTTTAACAGATCTTAAGGAAGTGGAGCAGAGTTATAAAAGCCTGCTTCGCCATGATCATTTGTTCAGACTTTAGGGACTGATGAAAGACCTCTATCTGAAGGCAAGGCAGCTTTAGGTAACTCAATGTCCTTTACATGATTAAAAGTACAATATTTAAAAGCATTTATAAACAAAGGGAAAAGGTCTTTTACATTTTGGAATCTGGGTTGGTCACTGGTGAAAATAAAATCTGATCAATGTATTGGACTAAAACCATCTATTACTAGATTTAAAAACAGTAATCAAATAAAAAACATTATTTTTGTTATTATTATTATTACCAGAAAATAAAACCCATTGAGACCAAGGTCTCTTTTCAAAGCTGGTCTGGCCCAGAAGACTTGGCACAATTAACGTCGTAACTATGACAATACAGTGTGTACATAAAAGAACACAATATACACAAACGTAAACATGAAAATATACCAAGAATAACATTTAAAATCAACCTTTGAAGCGCGCAGATGTTTTTCAATCCTGAAGAGGGCGGTAGTGTACCCAAAAGCAGTTTGCTATCTCCTAATTCGATTAAAAAAGAAGACATAGTTAATTTTAAATTGTGATTTCGCAGATTTTCTCTTTTTATTTTTTTTACTCTGTGTTTTTTATCAGTAATTGTGTCTTTCGCGTGAGAGACACTTTAGCAGCTTTTATTGTTAATAAAAACTAAGTGGACGTTGGCGTTGTTCGAGTTAGCTTAGTTTGTTAAAAATGCATGACGTGCCTTTTGTTTGACCAATAAAGGTTTTCCATTTGTTTGTTTGTTTATTTACGGAAATCACTTGAGTTGTCAGCAGCGCTGTGCCAAGCAGGAAGCTAACCTAACTCGAGCGTTTCAAAATGTGTAAAGTCAGAAATGTGCGACCGACGCCGAAGCAGCGACGAAACGTGGCCGTCGAAGAGATACTTGACGTGTTTGAGAGGACCATCGCGGAGTACGAGGAGGAACTTTGTCGAAAAGGGGAAAACGAGCGACGACAACGGAAACTATTGGACGCTGTTCTCAAGGCTCGTGTTCGACTCCACCGAGCCGATTGGTTGACTACAACTTACGTCAGCATGAAACATTAAAAACGATTTTCTTCCGACCTGTGTGAGATTCAGCGGCTGTCTTAACTCAAATGCCACTTTCATTAAGAAAAAGTTGAGTAAAACAAAAATGAGCATTAACATTAATCCAAAACAAGTATATCACCATTGGGGTTCATATTTTGAGTGTGTGCACTAAAAAAGGTTCAGCTGCAAGCACCTCAAAACTCAAAGATACTCAGTTTGCTCTGTTATAATTAATAGTTTACTGCTCTGCTATCATAGTACATAGAATTATTAATATTTACTGTTGTGAGTCGGAAAATTCCGAGGATTTTGCCAATTTTAAGTTAAACAAGATCTTTAAATAAATTATAGCCATTGACAACGTACCACATGCTTTGAGTGAACGTGACGTGACGCAAATTTGCTACTGTCGTGGTTAGGGCTCCAACTAACGATTATTTTAATAATCGGTTGCTCCTATGGATTTTTTTATTGCGATGAATCGATTAATCGGATAAATGAACTTCCAGCTAGGCGTGATGTACAGCACACGATAGAGAATCCCAGGGCCTCTCGACTGTCAAGAGGTCCAAGTTGACATATTGGGTCAAGTCTGCCCTCTGGAGGCTGTCCTCAGCCATTGCGTTGTTGTCATGTTGATCTGACTACGGTGCAATATTAAGACGTCATGTCAATAACATTTGAATTTTGGTTCTATGTTGGAGTGTACATTATGGATTTGTTTCTTGATAGTATTACACTCTCTGTCATTAAAAATAAAATGACAAAAAAAATGAATAAAATAAACACAACCCCAACATGTTTAATAAGCTGAATTGTTTTTGCTGCCCCCGCGACCCGACTTCGGATAAGCGGAGGAAAATGGATGGATACTAAAAAATGATTTTTAAAAAAGGAGATATTTATTTCACTCATTATTATTCCCTCAAGGGGAAATATATTTATGAAAATAAAATATTGTATTATATTTTTATCCTGTAAAAACATTCAATAGATGACTATATGCTTCCGTACATTACATCTATATTTAGTATTATTTATTATGCACTGAAAACTTGTTTCTTAGTGGTATTTATTAAACTAGATGAAAAAACGTTGAATAAGTTGCATTGATACGGAAAAATTAAAGGTATTTTAAAAACATTTGAGTTGTAAATATAACTGAATATAAAAAAAAACTAACAGATTTGGAAAAAAATAATGTAAATGTTTATTATATTCAATAATAACAATGATGAATTATTTCAAGGAAACAACAGTTTGAACGAAAAATTCTCTACCTGACGTCATCGGAAGTAGAAATAAGTGGGCGTGGTTGTAGTCCTTGTAGTTCTTTCTGTTGTCAGACATAACCGCTGACCCTTGATGAGCTGTGATTTGATTGGTCAAAAGTTCATCGCGCAACCTTCCACTCCGCCTTTCAGTCCGGATTGAAATTGCCAATGCGCGGTTCACTGTTGACGAAAACGCAGACAGAAACATCTCCAAACTGTCGGGTCAGACCAGGACAAAGAGACCGACGACCACGAGCGACAACAACGGTCAGCCATTTATATTTGACAGTTCGGTTATGCTTCTTTATACTGACCTTTCAACTTTGAGCAGCCATGTTGCCAAACTTTGCAAAAATGTATGTCACGTGCCCAGATTAGCTCTAGCTGCGATTTCAATGCCTCCATTGTAAGAATTTTCAGCCTATTTGAGAAGTTGTGGTGGTTTTTATATTTGTTAAAGGAACCAAAATGACATCTGTGACAAATATAGTGAATTCGTCAACTGGGGTAAAGTTCGACATCCAGAAAGTGGATGAGAAGTCAGCTGCCGTGTCACTACTACAGTCACACTGCGCCCTCTTCGGGGAACTATTAGCACGTCCAAATCTATAATAAACGAAGGAGTAAGTCAGAACTTATTGTCTCATTGCAGCTCATCATGTCAAAAGAAGACTACAGAAAAACTCGTAATGAGGTCAAATTAAGTTTGATGTGTGTTATGCAAGACTGTAGTATTAGCGTTTCTTGTAGATAATCCCATCCTTTCCATTGAACAATTCACATTTCAATTTGTCTGAAGTCATTTTATTAGGGAGTCACAGTTGTAATAAAACGCAGTGCCTGTCGAAACACGTTGCCCAACCTAGATGTTGCAACAGAATGACATGTTGCAGTCATAGTGCACTGGGTGATGTCACCACCAGCCGAGAATTTCACCCTTGACCACATCAATGACAAGACAGCGATTGCGTTTATGGGGTGATAAGGCAAATGCACTCTTGACGATGCAAATAAGGTTGCTGAAGTATTGATTTCGATCTTGAGCAAGGCCGCGATAATCAAATTTCTACTCCAACGGAACCTTTGGTGGTGGGTGGCCAGGGCCATCAGAGGTACTGACCTACATTTCCAGCCTAAATTTGAGTATTTGCAATAATTGATTCCCAACAGTCTATTCTCTTCATTGCGTTTCACTTGGCTGCACTGATTCGAGTACACGTGTGTTAGATTGTTTGTCCAATCAGATTCCAGCCTTGACGTGTTGCCATGTCAGTCCAATCTGCCTTCTGAATCGGTAGCGCTGGTCGACGTAACTTCAACTATATTAGGAATGGGACCGTTCGTTTAACGGATCATATTTCAAATTCGTCCTCAATGGGCCAGGGCGCTGGCCCATGATGATGATGTCATGATTTTTCCATTTTCTGATTTGTTGGTCACAGCAAACTTCAACTAGCAAAACACATCTGTAGCAATCCCACAAACATCAATAACTTTAATAGCGTATTTAAAAAAAAAAAAAAAAAAAAATATATATATATATATATATATATCAAATTTGTTTAGTGGTGGTAAAGTTGTGTAAATCCCTACTGAAGGCCCAGCTCCCAAATGCACAGCCCACACACTCTTTGTGACTAACAAGCAATGTGAGTTATGGCTCTCGTCTTCCTTTTTCTTTTTGGAGATTGAATTCAGTAGTCACAACAATGGCAGACGGCGAGAAAACTAATGAGGCTGCAGCTAATGGAGACCAGCAGGTGAGGTGCACCATGACCCAAAACTACACAATTTACAAAGCCAGGAGCTTTGTAAATAGCGCTGTATTATATTTTGTTTTGTTTTTTTTCTTTTTGAAATAATGTTTTATGTTTCCTAGAATGTTGTTTCGCGAGTAAGCAACCTGCCGCTGGTGAGTTCGGCTTGCGGTGCGGTCTGCAACGCCTACACGAGCACCAAAGACAGCGTGCCCATGCTGAAGGGAGTGATGGATGCGGCCGAAAGTGGCGTCCGAACTCTTGGAGCGGCTGCCGCCACGGGATCCAAGCCTCTTTTGAACATTATTGAACCGCAGCGTAGGTTTTGAGTTCAATATAAAAGGGGGTCTTCGGTTCATGACGGGCCCGACATGCGACGTTCTCAGGTTTCCGAAGGCCGTTCAGTTTAATAGTTTTAAGAATACGTCGGCACAAGAAGCCACACTCGGTTACTGCTGTACTTACTGTTTTGTTTATGGCTAAGCCCTAAAAGTATTTTTCATGCAAATATCTACTGTCATTTTGACTGCGTTGGCGTCGGTTGAGGTTCTGTAGAAATTCAGGTTAAGTCAGTGTCCTAAACCGAGCACCCCCTGGAATCTAAACTGTATGAAGTGTTACGTTAATACAGCACATTAGCAGAGCGCTGGCCTGATTTGTCGCGCATTTTGTGCCACACAAAGCGAACATGTCGTGTTGTGCACACTTCGCAGTGGCGACGGTGAATGAATACGCCATGAAAGGTTTGGACAAGATGGAGGAGAAGCTGCCTATTCTTCAGCAGCCGGCAGAAAAGGTTAGAGAACGAAGACTATTTTGCCACAAACATTTTGACCCAATTTTGTCCTTGACGAGGCACATTGATTTTTTAGATGGATCCTGATTACATCAACGAATACATAGATTATGCAAGTGTACCTCATGAAAAGGCTGATGATTTTAGTAATGATTTTAAATTATGGTTATGCAATAATAAAGACACAATCCATTCTGGCATATCTTGTTGCTTTCAAAGCATCCCCCCCCACCACAAAGTAAACAAAAATTCAATTAAATCGTTGCTATCATACAACCTTTTAAAACAGTAAAGAATGTTTTAAGTGGCATTTTAACATTACGAAGCATCATGAAAGTTTAAAGTTACTTAGCGACTGTCTATGATATCGTTGCTGGAAGTACTGGAGGGTTTTTGTTTACGACTGTTGCATTCCTCCGGCGGTGACTAAAAAAACGTGTGCTGTGTTCTTGACCATTTCTATTTCTATACTTTTGCTTTCATTATGTTTTATATGCAATGCACTGCTATTGTAAACGGGGGATCCCCTGTAATTATTATAAAAAAAATAAAAAATTTCCCCTCCTCCTTTCAGGTGGTGTCGAACACGGTCGGAATTGTGCGCCAGTCGGTGACGGGCGCCAAAGACGCCGTGGTCGGGGCCGTGATGGGCGGCGTGGAGAAGACGCGGGCGGCCGTCAGCGGAGGCATCAGCACCGTGATGGGCACCAGCGTGGGCCAGATGGTCAGCAGCGGCGTGGGCCTGGCCCTCACCCGCTCCGAAGACTGGGTGGAGCAAAACCTGCCGCTCACTGAGAGAGAGCTGGGTAGGTGGTCTTTGGAATTGGTCAGCTAATCATGTGGACCGATGCTTCCACTGACTGTCAATACAGTTGTACAGTGAACCCTCGCTACTTCGCGGTTTGACAATCGCGGATTCTTTTAGTGCAGTTCTGCATGCTGTTTTTTAACAGCGTACAAACCCCGCATTGTATCCCGCGTCCTGATTGGCTACGGTACTGTAGAGCAGTTTGAATCCATCTCCTCCGTGCCACGTCTCCTGTACAGCACAGAATGCATTCGGCTTGCTAAATTTAAATTAGTGTTCAAATGTTTGGGCCTTAAAACAGGTTTTGCCCTTTGTTTTATTATACAATAATAACGAGTACAACAACAATAATAATGTAGTTATTTTTCTTGAGTGTGTTTATACAAGCGAGAAATGTGAGAAAATGTTAATGGTGAGGTTTACAGCCTTAAAACACATAGTATAATAATTGTAAAAAAATAAAGTTTCCTACTTCGCGGATTTCACGGGTTATTTTTGGAACGTAACCCCCGCGATAGACGAGGGAACACACTTGTACTTCAAAATACAAGTTTAATTTGTTCCATGACTTGCGAGTTTTGAATAAAGTAGCACTGTATTGATAAAAACATGATTAAAGAGAATGGAAAGAAACTTTTTTTATTAATGTAATTACTGTACATACTGTTGGGTGTGTGCCATTTAGGGGTGTGGGCCTAATAAATAACATGCTGTTCTTCATGAAAAATGCGGAACAAAAAAAACATTTTTTGGGGCGCTGTAACATTTCAATTTATTTCAATGGGAAGAATGGATTGGATAAACAGTTAAACTGAATTACAAGCTTGTCACAGAATGAATTAAACTTGTCAAGCATGGTACCACTGTTGGATTGTGCCTAATGAGGCGCGTGAATGTACAACCCCAATTCCAATGAAGTTGGGACATTGTGTTAAACAGAACAGAATACTATGATTTGCAAATCATGTTCAACCTATATTTCGTTGAATACACTACAAAGACAAGATATTGACTGTTCAAACTGATCAACTGGATTGTTTTTAGCAAATCATCATTAACTTAGAATGTGATGGCTGCAACAGGTTCCAAAAAAGCTGCCACAGGTGGCAAAAAAGACTGAGAAAGGTGAGGAGTGCTCATCAAACACCTGTTTGGAACATCCCACAGGTGAACAGGCTCATTGGGAACAGGTGGGTGCCGTGATTGGGTAGAAAAGGAGCTTCCCTGAATTGCAAGCAAAGATGGGGCGAGGGTCACCTCTTTGTGAACAAGTGCGTGAGAAAATAGTCGAACAGTTCAAGGAAAATGTTCCTCAACGTACAATTGCAAGGAATGGAGGGATTGCATCATCTACGGTCCATAATATCATCATAAGGTTCAAAAACCAACATTGAATGCCGGTGACCTTCGATCCCTCAGGCGGCACTGCATCAAAAACCGACATCAATGTGTACAGGATATCACCACATGGGCTCAGGAACATTTCAGAAAACCAATGCCACTAAATGCAGTTCGGCGCTACATCCGTAAGTGCAACTTGAAACTCTACTATGCAAAGCAAAAGCCATTTATCAACAACACATACCCAGAAACGCAGCCGGCTTCTCTGGGCCCGAGCTCATCTAAGATGGACTCATGCAAAGTGGAAAAGTGTTCTGTGGTCCGACGAGTCCACATTTCAAATTGTTTTTGGAAATTGTGGACATCGTGTCCTCCGGGCCAAAGAGGAAAAGAACCATCCGGACTGTTATGGACGCAAAGTTCAAAAGCCGGCATCTGTGATGGTACGGGGCTGTGTTAGTCCCAATGGCATGGGTAACTTACACATCTGTGAAGGCACCATTAATGCTGAAAGGTACATACAGGTTTTGGAGAAACATGTGCTGCCATCCAAGCAATGTCATTTTCATGGACGCCCCTGCTTATTTCAGCAAGACAATGCCAAACCACATTCTGCATGTGTTACAACAGCGTGGCTTTGTAGTAAAAGAGTGCGGGTACTAGACTGGCCTGCCTGCAGTCCAGACCTGTATCCCATTGAAAATGTGTGGCACTTTATGAAGCGTAAAATACGACAACGGAGACCCCGGACTGTTGAACGGCTGAAGCTGTATATCAACAATTAATGTCCCAGGTTCCGAAATGTTTATTGAATGTTGTTAAAAGAAAAGGTGATGTAACGGAGTGGTAAACATGACCCTGTGCCAGCTTTTTTGGAACGTGTTGCAGCCATAAAATGGAACATGGTGGCCGACTGGTTAGAGCGTCAGCCTCACAGTTCTGAGGACCCGGGTTCAATCCCCGGCCCCGCCTGTGTGGAGTTTGCATGTTCTCCCCGTGCCTGCGTGGGTTTTCTCCGGGCACTCCGGTTTCCTCCCACATCCCAAAAACATGCATGCTAGGTTAATTGACAACTCTAAATTACCCATCGGTGTGAATGTGAGTGCGAATGGTTGTTTGTTTGTATGTGCCCTGCGATTGGCTGGCAAGCAGTTCAGGGTGTACTCCGCCTCCCGCCCGATGGTAGCTGGGATAGGCTCCGCCACGCCCGCGACCCTCGTGAGGAGCAGCGGCTCAGAAAAAGGATAGATGATTTGCAAGTCATTGTATTTGTTTTTATTTCTGTTGAACACAACGTCCCAACTTGACTACTTTTTGTCATCTCCTTGACATGGTTTCCAGCTGCTGTGGCTGAGCCTGCCACTTACCAGGTGTCGTCAAGCAGCCCCAGCTACTTCGTCCGTCTGGGGAACCTCTCGGCCAAAGTGCAGGAGCGAGCCCTCCAGCAATCCCTGCTCCGCGCGCAGCAAGCCAGAGACACCGCACGCGCCGCGGTGGCCCAGATGACCAGTACGCTGGACCTGCTGGAGAGCGCCCGCACCAGTATGGCTTCAGGCGGCCAACAGATAGGTGGCGCAATAGAGCAGCTGCAGCAGCGTTGGACTGAGTGGAGCCAGAAGCAACCTGGAGGCGGACAGGCGGCCTCCGATGGGAGCCAGGATGAGGCGGAGGTCAGTGCTTTGAGAAGACTCCAACCAGGCTATTCTTATAATGTACTTCACAGAATCTCTTGCGCACTAAGCAGGAATTTACTGGACTAGTTAAAAGACCATAGTTTTATTGATGATGATGATGATGATACAGTGAAGACCAACCGCGCATAGATGAAAATCCACAATAGTCCTTTGAAAATAGGTTAGCTTTACGGCTGCCACGCCGCACTTAAGCTTTTGAATGGTTTTGAAAGTATTCCTTAACGCTTGTTCTCACTCGCACTTTTCCAAAATCGGAAACTGTTTCTGTATAAAGAGAATTTAAAATGCAAACACTAAGATTTTTCACCAAAATGTCATCTAACAAAAGGGCGCTAGATTTAAGGTCACACAATGCAAAACACCATAGACGGGCTAATGGAGAATAGCAGATTTTACAGTAATTCTAAATCATCGAACTGCAGCTAATTGAACACATGCAGGGCAGCAATACATAAACCAAACACCGCCTCATTCAAGGTGCTATTATACCTTATATTGCCAACATCAACACACCACCACCAGAAAATGCTGTTCAATCACTGATTTGCAACATAAATCGCTAATTTATTATGCTGTCATTGAATAAAATGGCAGACCCACAGAGCAGACGAAAAGCCTTGAATACGTCGCAAAAGCAAACGGCTGTGCGTACATCATCTTCCCCAAATCTTTGTCGTTTAATCAGTTGACTAAGCGGTGCAATTGGTGGAAATGAATCTGCACACACACAACCTTGGTGGCTGACCAGTTCCTTCTGCACCCCAGCATTAAAGCTATCCATTTGAACAAAATAAACGTAGTTGCATGTAGCTAAGCTATTTTCACTTGTCTACAAAAACATCGACCTTCAAATCTTGAGGCAACATAATGTGGCACGGTTCCTGCGTAGTAAGAAGACCTTTTCAACACTTTCAATTGGTTACTGCGCAAAAACAACAGACGTTGACGGGGTTCACCATATACCATTCCTCATGATTTTCCACAGCGTTTGGAGTGGCGTGTGCTCTCCATGGCGCGGGGCCTGAGCGAGCAGCTGCGTTCGGCGAGCGCCAACGTGGTGTCGAGCGCTCAGGGTCTGCCGGGAGCCGTGCAGGAGCAGCTGACCGGAGCCAGACGCTCGGCCGACGAGCTGCAAGCCTCTCTGGTGGACGCCGGCGCCATCACGCCTCTCCTCCTGGAGAGGAGCCGTCACCACTTGACCCAAGTACGAATTTCGCCGCGCCGTCTGTGACAGATTGGATTGTGGCGTGTGTCAAATGTCAAGTTTTGCCCTATTTTCTAGGTTCAACAGTCTCTGGATGGCGTCACGGAGTACTTGCTCAACAACACGCCGCTCAACTGGCTGGTGGGACCCTTTGCCCCGATGATCACGGAGAGGATGGCGGGAGACACGCAGACGGCCGGCCAAAAGTCAAACGCTTTTTAGTCAACTGTTTGCCTTTCTAATAATTGGGATGTGCCTAACGAAAAACGAGTAAAATGTTTAGAATTGCCTTATTAATAGTTAAATCCCAAAATAATCCACACTGATTCCCCACCAAAAAAAATCTCTTTGCCAACTTTACCCTTAAAAATCAATTCCTTAGATGATTTGATTTGGGGAAGAAAAAGTTTCAGCAAGGAATGGAAGGATGGCAATGGACAATAAAACTATGTCATATTATGTCACTTATCTGACGCACAGTAATTAGCGGAACACTTGTGTGTGTGTGACATTGCAAAATCACATACATCCAAAGGAAAATTTTAAGTGACTTATAATCATACTGATGTGTGCAACGTTGGATCACTTTGTAATAATTCCGCCACTGCTCCATTTTCACGATGACTGACTCAGATGAGGACATCGTGGCTTGGGTTCACCCAACTCCAAATAACATTTCATTTCATGTCTTTGCAATGCAATGAATTTAGTGAATTCTTATTAATGGCCGCGCACTTTATTATTGAATATTTTCGAAGCTTGATTTTTCTGCCTTAACGGTTTTAAGTTGGCATAAGCACACTTTTGGAACCCTTTGTTCTCGTGCCGTTTGAGTTTCAGTGTTCTGTGCAAGATGATGTGAATAAAAGTCGGTCACGGAGTTGGGTGTTTATTTTTGTTTGGTGTTTTTTGGGGGGGTTGGGGGGGAGAGATTGTTTTCGGTGGTGAGACTTTTTTTTTTTTTTTTTTTTTTTTTTGGGCATGTTGCTGGGCGATGACGTCACGGCCGTTGTTTCCAATGTCGGCTGCTGTCGCCCTCGCGTAGGAGGCCGCTCGGCGCACAAGTTCTCCCGAGAAAAATTCAAGCTCCAGGTCGTCGACAGCCGCCGGTACCGTGACGCCCAGGTACCCGCCGCCCCTGCTCGACCTCTCGCTCGGAGTCAATGTCGGTTTGCGTCATTTCAAGCGCGGACCTTCCATTTCTGGCCGCTTACGTTAGCATTCGTGCTAACGCTAGCCGGCGGCTAACACTGCATTTATTTTCATTATTTTGTTCGATTTTCCACACAAGGGGACTTCACCAGGGAGTTAGTGTTTTGTCACTGTCGCCGTTTGGCCGCGATAAAACTCAACCGAGTGAGCTATGAGGTTTTGAGCCACAGCTCGGCAATTGTTTCCTGCTGCCGACCAAACTCAAAAGCGCTCGTTCACACGGGCTCATCTTTAAAACAACAACAACAACAACACTTCTTTATAGCTATTGTTGTTGCCTAGATACATTGTTGGTTTTACGTTGGGGTACATGTTAAGATGGCTTTGTGTTCAACTTACTCGCTCTTTCCTGTTTTTTTTTTTTTTTTTTTACATTGAATTTTTTGTTGAGTTGACAGCGTAACACGAAGGTCGTGTAGCGTTGACATCGATATAAACACGTTCATATTTATATTTAAGATCTTTCTTTTGAGCACTTGAAAGGTTAACAGCGCTTGAGTTCAAACAAATGCACAAACTTGACACTTGAGGCGAATCTTCGCTGTTTTAGTTGAAGAAAAACACGGTAACTTTTTTTTAACCATTTCCTTTTCTAACATACACCCTCCTGCCGATTTGTACCTTAATAACCCGCTGAGATCAAATAAGTGCACAAATTTAGACCGAAGGCAAATCAGTTTTACTTACAAACTTGAGCCGTTGTCCGTTATAAAACACAACAAATATATTACCATTTACTTTTATTTTTTTAATTTTTTTCTAACGTATATCTTGTCGCCTTCATGCGTTACTGCTCCTTGGCTATTTAATACTTCATGTAAAATAATCCCGGTGGAGTTGAGACAAGACTTTGGCGGAATCCTAACATAAATCTTGATCGATAAGATGACGACTGTTTAACGGAAGCCCATTGAGGTTACGTTTAATTCACGGGCCCTTTATTCGTTTTAAATCAGGAGGCTTGGGCTTTGCAGCGAGGTAACGACGTGTTTATTTTCGCAGGCAGGTTCGAGTTTTATTCCGGCTTAAATAAAACGCACCCATTCAAAAAATAATATATATATATATAATCATCATCAAAGCTCGTTGCGTGTTGATGACGTCACTTGGCAACTTGTCGGTAAACTCGGCTCATTTATTTCTTATTCCCCCCCCCTTTTTTTCTTGTTCAACTGGACTTTATGACAAAGTACGGGGCCCGGATGACACAGAGAACGAGGTAAAGTGCGAACGTGAATTGGAACGCCCCTGACTAACAGGACACTTTATATCCCGCTGCACAACCGCCCAACACGGTACACACACACACACACACACACACACACACACACGTACACACACGCGTGCCGTGCATGGGTGGGAGGGCTTCCATCTCAATTAGCCTGTGCAAACTTCACCCTGGCATACACATGGGCACATTTGCATTGCTTGCTATGTAAATAGTGTCCAAGTGGAGTGTTTCACTATATAAAGACCCTCACACACACACACACACACACACACGTGCACACAGAGTCGTCTTCTGTCGTGCAAAAAAAAAAAAAAAAAAAAAGAAGTTGTTTGGAGTTGTTCGTGCTCAACAACTCCAAAGCCCGGTCGGCTCGATCCTCCTCACCTTGAGTAACTCTTGGCATCCCAACTTCAGGAAGATCCTCTCCCGTCCCCCCTCGCCCTCTCTGTTGGAGCATGGCTCAGGAGACCAATCAGACCCAGGTGCCGATGCTGTGCACGATGGGATGCGGTTTTTACGGGAACCCCCGCAACAACGGCATGTGCTCGGTCTGCTACAAGGAACACCTACAGAGACAACAGGGAGGGGGGAGATCCAGTCCCCCGGGGGAGAAAGGTAGGACGAAGGGACGAGGCTAAACAATTGGGGGAATGTCAGATTTGTAGTTGGCCTAAAGGGAAATTTCGATGTCGTGGATGAAACTAGGACGTGTTGGTCATCTGCCATCTAGTGGAAGAGCATTTAATTGTTCTGTGTGTCTATATATACTATATGACACTAGCATAGATAGAAGACCAAGGTAACATTTGTAGTAAATAAATTATGTTTGGATCAATTTAGTGAAATCGGATAATTTCTCAGTGGTTGGGATTCACTGGATCAGATGGCATTAGCGCACAAAGCATCACATGCTCAGCAACGCAGTGTGAAATCGAGACTTTCCTGTCCACACACAGCCGCGACGTCGCCGTCGGGGATGGCGGGGCCCGCCGACGTCGTCGCGGAGGGCACGGCCCCCCCGCCCAACGCAGAGGTGGCGGCGTGGACCTCGCCCGACGAACCGACATCCAGGTGGGCTTCACGTGACTGCTGAGGTTCTCAAACCTCTTGAGTGCAAGGGAGAATTTTTATTCAATCACAACTTTTTAATGTAAATTCCAGTTAGGGCTACAACAATTAATCGGATATCTGGAATAATTTGAGCGTTCGCGCCAGTTAACAACCAGTCAACTCTTAAGCTCTTTCACCTCACTCACCAGACCAGACCAGACCTTCATATTTAAAGCAAGACATGCTCAAAGTCACAGATACTACAGTAGAACGTGAGAGTAGGAAAAAATTAACTGCTCCTCACATGCACGTTATTGTCTAATAATGCAAAATACATTTTATTATTGTAATATTAGGTGCTTTAATTGGTAGAATACACTATTCTAAAACTAGTCAATAGTTGCAGGTCAAATTCTAAGGAAACATAATTACCCTGATGTGTATCCCTGAATGCCATAGGAATTGCAGTGGTGTCCGATATCTTTTTTTTTTTTTTCTTCCCCCCAGACCAATTCAGTATAAGTATTCACTCTTGAGTACTCGCCAACACAGAGTACCGATGCCACTAGTACTTTAGATACATACAATTTCAATAGGTAATAATAGTTGCAGATAATTGTAACCAAAGACTTTTCTTTCTTTCTGATGCAAATGATGAATCACCGACGCGTTAAACCGCCGCAGCGTAGCACCATCTATTGGCAAGGAGGACTTACTTGATATCAGATTTGATGGCCTTAAATATTGGTGGCTTTTATCGGCAGTCTTCCTGAGTACCCGATATTTTGTAATAAGGCCGGAATCAGTACTCACCCATGCCTATTAAGAAGGTACCTATTTTGGAGAAAATGTCATAAGGCGTTACTAAAAGTAATCTTTTTTTTTTATTGGAAAAAAAGGTATGTTATGAGAATGAAGTTGTATTTCTAATTCCAAGGAAAAAGTGCAGTCTTTACAAGAAGAAAGTGATTTGTTGGGGTAACGAGTTGTAATCTTACGTGAATAAAGTTTTTCCAAGAGAAAGTCATAATATATAACTGAAGTCATAGTTTAACAAGGGGGGGAGTACTATTCTAGCAAATACATTTGAAAAATATAACTTTGTTTTTATAATATTTGGCCTTTTGCTCTGTAAAAGAAGTCTCTTAAAAAAAAAAAAAAAAAATTTAAAAAAGCACTTTTTTTGTAAGTAGTGTATTTTGCCTTTTGTGTTTGATGCAGCGTCAGTCCCGGCTCGGCCAGTCCAGTCACTCAACAGATGACGGCCATGAGCATCTCCCAGGACTCGGGCGCCGTCGACTCGGACCGAGCGGAGGCTGACGATGCCGAAGACGAGGAATTGTCCAGCACCTCAGGTACAAATCCAGCGACCTATAGCGGGGTACACGCATACCGATTTGTAACGTCTAATCCGATTTTTACATTGTAAGCGATCCCACACCGAACACCCGCTGATTCGCGCGTCACCATTTGCTGATTATCCTAGTTATATATATATTTTTTACGCGGATCCTCACCTCGGCTGTTCGCAGCTAACGGCTTGATGGCTCTGAAGTTGACATTGTTTTGCGTTTGACTCTTTGCCCCCCCCCCCCCCCCCCCCCCGCGACTTGTACTGAGAAATGACAACGGGCTGGTTGTGTCTCAGCAGAGCCAGCGGGAGAAGCGGCGCAGACCTCTGACGGCGAGCAGACTCCTGATAAAAACAAGAAAAAGAACCGCTGCTTTTCTTGCCGGAAGAAAGTTGGCCTCACTGGTAAGACTGCGTTTGATTTTGCATATCCTTTCATGTCGCATTTCCTCTTATAGTGGCGGGGGGCCGTTTCTCTAAATCAATATGCAGCGAACCCTCGCTGTTCGCCTCAAACCCCGACACAGCCGAAGCAAAACACATTTGCGATCACATATTTGTAATATTTACTCATGTTACAATGCTAAAGAAATGACGCGTTGTTATATTGTGCTCAGTGTACAGCTTGTATGACAATTTCAGTTTACTGTCCCTTCCAAATAACTTGACACATCGCCATTAATGTCTTAACCGCTGGCAACAAAAGTGAGTTACTCTCCTAAATCAAAGCTCAAGTTATTAAATATGATGTACATAGACTGTCACCTTTCATAATTCACATCCCATAGGGCTAGAGGAATGATTTTGATGATGATTATTATTATTGTCTACCTGTTGAGAAGCATGCGTCCCTCCATAAACGTCTTCTACTCTTCATTCATGGGACACAGACACGATTCCGATTCCGATTCTGATTCTGATTCTGATTTTGGGCTCTTAAGTGCCACCACAGTGGATTCAAATGAACATTAATTTAAAACAAAGAAGGTTGCTTTATCGGCAGACTTTCAGCTTTAATTTGAGTGTATTTACAGTGGGTACGGAAAGTTTTCAGACCCTCTTAAATTTTTCACTTTTTTTTTTTTTTTATATTGCAGCCATTTGCTAAAATCATTTAAGTTCATTTTTTCCACATGAATGTATACACAGCACCCCAAATTGACAGAAAAAAACCAGAATTGTTGACATTTTTGCAGATTTATTAAAAAAGAACAAGTGAAATATCACATAGCCCTAAGTATTCAGTATTGAGCAGACGCACCCTTTTGAGCTCATCCAGCCACGAGTCTTTTTCCCGCCCGGATTTTGGGATCCTCTGCCATTCCTCCTTGCAGATCCTCTCCAGTTCTGTCAGGTCGGATGGGGAACGTTGGTGGGCAGCCATTTTCAGGTCTTTCCGGAGATGCTCAATTGGGTTTCGGTCAGGGCGCTGGCCGGGCCGTTCAAGAACGGTCACGGAATTGTTTTGAAGCCACTCCTTGGGTATTTTAGCTGCGTGCTTATGGTCATTGTCTCGTTGGAAGGTGAACCTTCGGGCCAGTCTGAGGTCCTGAGCGCTCTGGAGAAGGTTTTGTTCCAGGATATCCCCGTACTTGGCCGCATTCATCTTTCCTTGGATTGCGGCCGGTCGTGCTGTCCCTGCAGCTGAAAAACACCCCCACAGCACGATGCTGCCACCGCCATGCTTCACTCTTGGGACTGTGATGAGCAGTGCCTGCTTTTCTCCACACTTGCCGCTTAGAATTAAGGCCAACAATTTCTATCTTGAGAATCTTATTCCTCACCATCTTGGAGTCTTTCAGGTGTTTTTTTTTTTTTTTTTTTTTTTTAAAAGCACACTCCATGCGGGCTTTCATGTGTCTCGCACTGAGGAGAGGCTTCCGTCGGGCCACGCTGCCACAAAGCCCCGACTGGTGGAGGGCTGCAGTGATGGTTGACTTTCTAGAACTTTCTCCCATCTCCCGACTGCATCTCTGTATCTCAGCCACGGTGATCTTTGGCTTCTTCTTGACCTCTCTCACCACGGCTCTACTCCTCCGATTGCTCAGTTTGGCCGGACGGCCAGCTCTAGGAAGGATTCTGCTCGTCCCAAACGTCTTCCATTTCAGTATTATGGAGGCCTTAGGAACCTTAAGTCCAGCAGAAATAATTTTGTAACCTTGGCCAGATCTGTGCTTTGCCACAGTTCTGTCTCTGAGCTCTTCAGGCAGTTCCTTTGACCTCATGATTCTCATTTGCTCTGAGATGGCATTGTGAGCTGTAAGGTCTTATCTAGACAGGGGTGTGGCTTTCCTCATCAAGTCCAATCAGTATCATCAAACACAGCTGGACTCCAATGAAGATGTGGAACCATCTCAAGGATGATCAGAAGAAATGGACGCCACCCGACTTCAATATGAGTGTCACAGCAAAGTGTCTGAATACTTATGGCTGTGTGATATTTCAGTTTTTCTTTTTTAATAAATCAGCAAAAATTTCAACAATTAAGTTTTTTTTCTGTCTATGTACATTAATGAGGGAGGGGGGGGGGGGGAAAGGAACTTAATTGGTTTTAACAAATGGCTGCAATATAACACAGAGAGAAAAATTTAAGGGGGTCTGAAAACTTTCCGTGCCCAGTCTACATCCAAATCAGGTAAATGGTGTATGAACTGCAACAGTCGGTGTATATCTACCACAAATGGCCTCCTGCGTGCGAGCATGCCGTATCCTCGGGTTGCTGTTATTTGCTGCCCCGGAGCCCAAAATTAAAAGTGCTAAAAACACATTTCGTTGGGATGTTGGGCAATGTAGTTTTCTATGTAAGGTCCGAACCCGTCGCCGGCACCACAAACGGGCATGGTTACCGCGTTACCCAGAATTCAACACCGGCTCAGGGCGGTCGAAAGACGCGATAGGGTGCATCGGGAGATATGCTCGAGCATTTTGGAGGTATACGAATGTAAACATTAAACGGACGGGGATGGAAGTGGGGATTTTGAAGATGTCTTTTTCACAAAAACCGGGGCGCACAGAAACCACTTAAGTCTAGCGAGAAGGACTTTGGTCCTTGTGAGTTCGCCTCTTTGTACCGTGAACCTCACTGCAATACTTGCTTTCCAAAGATCGCAATGATTACCGAACCGTGAGATTTAAATATTGTTAGATCCCTAGTAATTACACTTAATACCGGTACATTCTGTATTACGGTTCATTGTTTTGATACAACACAGTGCGATTTTCTTTAGGAAAACTACAAGAGTGTGTTAGTGATGAAATTCAACTTGTAAGTCAAGGTACCGCAGAATTTCTCACTTGTGTCATCTCGTGCCGCAGGTTTCGACTGCCGCTGCGGCAACCTCTTCTGTGCCATCCACCGTTACTCCGACAAACATGACTGTCCCTACGATTACCGGAGCGCCGCCGCCGCCCGCATACGCAAGGAGAACCCCATCGTGGTGGCCGAGAAAATCCAGAAGTTATGAAGACTCGAGTACGACGGCGACAGGCGACAGGCGACAGGCGCGCGCCTCTCTTGACAGTTGACAACAACGGTGACACCCGATATCATGGCTACATTCGTTCACGGTGATCTTGGGGTGGGGGCGGGGGGGGGGGGGCGATGCAGTCGCAGTCACTGTCCAGACACTTCCCCTTACTAGCATCTATCTCCACTTGTGACTGTTTTCTGTATGATTGTGTTTGTATGCGAATGTGTGTGAGTGGGAGAAGAGCAACGGGGGCTCGGAGGGCACGCAGTGGGGAGGGGAGGCGTTTAAATGTCCTTTTTTTGTTGGCTCAACATTTTTGGAGGGGAGGGGGCGGGGCGTGTGTGTGTGTGTGTGTGTTGTTTTTTTTCTTTTGCTCATCCCATCCCTGTGAAGAATGAAGAACGGATCACGAGGTCAATCAACCCCCACCGACCGGGAGGTCAACATCCATCAGCGAGACCTTCTTAAGGGCTTCGGATTCTATTCTCCGCTAGGAAAAATGATGTCAACTTCTATGTCAAATTGGCTTTTTTTTTTTTTTTTTTTTTTCTTCCTTTCTTTCTTTCTTTCTTCTCTCCCCCCCCCCCCCCTTCACCCTTCTCAATCACCACACTTTGGACTTTCTCAGCATATTCCAGCAGTGTCTCTATTTGCTATATTGACTTATAACTGAACTGTTATCTGAGCGAGAGGGCAGTGGAGAACTTGACTTAACCGAGTGATTGAAAATGTTTTCTTGTTTGTTTGTTTTTTTGTTTGTTTTTTCCTGTTTTAATGAGCGTATGACTTCAGAAGATCTATATTAATATATTGTAGTTAGCCTGTGTGATTGCATTGTATTTATTTTTGTATCCTTTGGTGGGTCCACTGGAGGATTGGCAGCATGTGTCGGCAAATTGCGTAAGAGTTGCACTTTTGAATTGAATTCCATCTCGATTATACAGTTTAACCGTTGTAGAGGAGAAGGAAACCTTACGTACGCATGCTCTTGACCAGTTAAGCTGTTGGAATGGCGCAAAATGAAAGCTCATTTGGGATTGATTGGGAAACTGAAGCACGAGCAATACCGCCGACTTTGAGCTTCTTTCACACTGTCAACTTCCGGCATTCGATCCGTAACAGAAGGCACGACATTCGTTCGCCGACCTTCACGCGATTTCCCAGAATGCTCGGGAGGTGCAAATCAGTCAACTTTATGTACACTGATAGATTTTAACATTATGGCCTTTTATTATGGTTCATCTGGTCAACGTTTCACTTTTTTTGCACAACTTGGCGTTCTCTAACAAGGAGCTGAATTGGAAAATTCACAACAGGTGATTGAGCCATGAACATTTCCAAGGATGTCCACTTTTCTGCCTTTCTGTGCCCCTTCCAGTCTCGCAAACTGTTGATGACACGCTGAAGCTCAGCAACAGAGCTGCAGAGAGACTGGAAGAGTCACAGAAAGGCAAAAAATGTAACCCATATGGACATTTTCACCGGTTGCGAATGTTTCGGTTTAGTTTTTTAGGGAACAGCAATTTGTTCAAAACGTACTGAAACGTTGAACAGGCGGACATGTGCATTCAAACGTTTAGATCGAGAAGGTCAAAATAACTGAACTAACCCTAATATAACCCCTGTTCCTTACTGCAGCTTCGCATCTTGTGTCGCATTGAAACATTTCAAGAGTATTATTCTGTTTTCACTGACTTCAAGCACGCAGAATTGTTCCAACGGATCCGTTAATCGACTGGTGTGTGGGAATTGGACGAATCTATTAGATGTGTATGCGGGGAGTTGGACTGAACGTTTGCTTTCAACGCAACGAGGCAGAAGCAATGTGTCCCGGTGGTTACGGTTCTGATACTACCTCAGCAGATGGAAAAATTGCTGACAAGTAAATCAAGGAAAATTGTCGAAATGCAAATAAAGTTCAGCTGTTCTAGTAGAAAAACAAGGAATCAAATTTGACGCAAAGGGGGTGTGAAAGGGGCTAAAGAGGCGTGTGGCACACCTGCTCCGTTTTGTTCGGCATCTGGGGTCATTTTCAATTTGTACTCGATTCTTAAAGGCACGGCGTAAATGGCCTTGTTTTCGTGTGTGTGTGTGTGTGTGTGTGTGTGTGAGCTCGAGTGAAGCTCCTTGCCGCTCCAAGCACCAGCAGACCACTGACACGTGCTGAATGAAAACTGACCCGGCTTGCAAAAAAAAAAAGCGCCATACGCTGCTCACGAAAAGTTCGGGATTTGGGGCTGTCGGGGGAAATTCACGGATGAACCTAAGATGCGTCAAAACTTAAACGCACGTCCAACTGTCGAATGTTTCAGTACTTTTTGCTGTTCTCTAATTTGTTTTTTGTTTTTTTGTTTTTTTTGTAGTCATTCAAATTTGGCATGTTTGTTGACACTTCTTTGTGGCATATCAAATGTAGAAGACATGTTTCCATTTTACAGGGACCTGAAGAGCGTCTTTGGTAGGTTGCAACAGAGAGACGGGTAGAGTCACAGAAAGGCATGGAAGTAGGTGACATGGACCAAACACCTGGTGTGAATTTTACCGTTCAGACAACAAAGCTGTGAGGAAAAAGTACTGAAACATTGCGCAGATGTTCATAGAAAAGCTCCAAGAAGGCCAAATGAAGTTCACCTGTCAAGATGATCGTGCATTTCCGGTTCATGGGGAAATTTCACCCGGATGCCACGCATCCCCTAACTTTTTGACAGTGCGAAAGTATAATAATGTCGATCACATGCATGCGTGCCGCCTAACAATACACGTTCCAGTTTTGTAGCCGGTTTCAATGAGCCACTCGGCGGTTAGCACGACGTACGGCTGCAACCCGGAGGTCCAATTTAACAAAGCCTAATGTAAACACTGCTCATGTAATTGCCAGACTGAAAATGTTGCGAGGGTTCTAGGACTAGTGTGTTTTTTAAGTGCGTTACCTAATTATCCTACCCACTCTTCTACTCCAGTACAATGATTATCTCCTGCAGGCCACATGTATTCACAGTATGAACACATAGTATGACCATTCTCCTTCCATCCAGGCTTTTATTCAGTTTGTAGCATAGTGATGATGTTACTGCAGTTGTAAAAGATGGTAAGGGTTTTTTGTTTTTTTTGGAAGGGGGGGGGGGGGCATTTTTTCTACACCAAGTGTTGAGGTCATTTGGGATCCTTTTGCAGAACCCATCCCAGTTCAGATTTTGACATTTGGCTGTCAACTGGTGGATGGTTTCTCCCCCCCCGCAAATAAAGAGTTGATTGAATGTAAACCAACACAATTTATACCAGAATCATTTTTAAAATTTCTGATATTGACTGTTTGTGCCCGGGGGTGGGGCTAAAATGTGTGACTGTTAGAAACTAAATAATCAGAATATCCTCCTTGTTTAATCGCTTTTTTTTTTTTTCTGTCTTTAATGTCTTCATCATCGCGCAGCAGGTGTCAATTGGCGATAATAGAATGTGACAACTGAAGACAAGTGTCTATTGTGTTCACTGGGGAAGAGCTTAACAAATGGACGTGAATGGAAGTTCTTCTCGTCCCTTTTGGGCCTTCTTGCCCCCCCCCCACAGAAATACCACCAGATATGACATGTTCAAGTACAAAAAAAAAAATAAAATCACAAAGTTTATTTTAAATTACTTGTCTTTGTGTCCATTGTTGCTGCATAAGCGTGCGCTACTGGTGGCGCTGATTGATCTGCATTAGGTAGGTTTTGTAGCTACGTGGAACTAAAATAAAGTAAGAATGCTCACTCTTTGAAAACAGGAAGGTGTTGGCAGTGTGATACTGTCACCCAGTGGCCTGGGTGGAATGAATATGTGTCAAGTTGCAGTTGGACTTCTACAGTTATCAGGCATATCTTTGCCATCATGGTACACTTTAGTGCAGCCACCACACACAAAAAGATTAAAAAAAAAAAAAAAAAACATCCATGGAGTTCATTGGATGGGTCCCTGCAGCCTCCTCCAGGTGGCCAGTTGTCAGGGCGCCTGGGTGGGGCCGGCAGACCGCCCTGGGTGCCTCCGTGGGGGACGTGTCCCGTCCGCCCCGGCCCGATCCCGCCCCCCGATTGATTCTCCTGTCCTTGTCCTGTTCCATCTTGTCCTGTCCTTCCCTCACAGGGTGGAGCACTACAGCCCCATCCAACACTCATATCTAAGGTTGCATTGTTGTAGATAATGTAACGATTTACTTTTCTCATCCGCTTCACAATTGGTACATTGTCTTTTGTCTTTGTTTCTCTCTCCCCTCTAGAAACTTTGTTCTGTTCGACCGATCGACTCCGTTTCTCAATAAACATCAATTATAATACTAAGAAACCACAGCAGCGGCAGCTTCAAAACTCCACTGTGACACAGTAAAACTGTTTCGGCATAAAAGGCATACAGATATTCCATTCTGCTTGACCGAACAGCCGAACAGGACAACAACAACAACGAAAAAGGCCCACCGGAATTTTACTTTATCAAGACTTGGGTAATATTTGTTGCATTAATTTATCTTTTTTTTCTGGAATTGGTTATTTTAAATAATTTAAATAATAAATTTCATTTATTCAATTCATTGGCTGATTGATTTATTGTAAATAGAAAACTAAGATTTACAATTTAACATGTACACTATCAAGACTTCCCCGCCCCCTAAATTTGGTTGAATAAAATTTATATTTATTTGTATTTATTTATCTAATTTAATTTGATTTATAGTAAGTTAAGAATTTTACATAATTCAGTGGACCTTTTAGATTAAATTTGGTTGATAAAATGCGCATGAATTATTTTGTTAGAACAAGAAACTTTTACACACACATTTTAACCTGGTTTATCAGTCCCTTAATTGTTATTTTAAAATTTTGTTTTTTAAATGCGTAATGTGCACGCAACCTTCTACGTCGTTTCCCTTAAATTGCGCGGTACGTCACATCCGGTCCGCTGTCGCTTCCGGGTGCGGCGACGCCGACAAACCACAACACAACACGGCACGAACATGGATTAAAAAAAAAAAAAAAAAAAAAGCACACAAATTCCCACTCAAGAGGAGACGCCGGCGTCGCTCGGACTTTTGTCAAGACACAATGACACGCTTTGGAACGCGCGTCGCCGCCTCGTTTCGCCTTGTTTTGTCTCCTTAAGAGCGTTTTTTGATGTTGTTGTTTGTTTTTGTTTTTGTTCTGAACCGGTAAGCCGTCTGTCGTCTTCTTGCCACTTTAGCTCTGAGCCCGGTTAGCATTAGCTAACGGACAAATAGGCATTATCTGGGCCCCATTGTGACGTCACAGGAATTGAGCTCATTGAAAGCGACGTCAGCCAACAGGTGAGTCGGCTTTGTCCACTTAGTTTTTTTTTTTTTTTGCATGTGTCTAGTAGACAGTGGTCATTAAAATTCCGAATGAGTGTCAAGTACAACTACTTTGTTTACTATAGCTACTGTTTTTTTAGGCTCGCTGTGCTCTATTAATTTTCTTACGACTTTTTACCGTTACTCCCCAAATGTAATTAAAAATACTTAATTTTAATGACAATGGTGAGGACTTGGCAAATACAAGTACGTTAGTTACGGTACTTGTAGATTTTTCTGCTGTCTATACTGGAGGGTTTATTTTTTTTCCAAGTAATACTTTAATGTACTGAAGTTTCTTTCTTTCTTTTGTTTTCAAATGTATCTGTACTTAAAGGTCCTGTATTTTGGCTATTTTGACCTCCATAAAGTGACTCTTTAACATGGACTCTTTTAAATTAATCAGTGAGTCTATTGTTAGTTTTAAAAAATATAATATTAAAATATCACTTGAGAGTCAAAGACAAATTTGTGTTTACGCTTCACTAATGTTCATTGGTTCGGTTTTTCCGCGTCCATTCTGATGATTAAAACAGCGGCGTATATATGGAACTTTTCTAGATCTGCCTGCAAAAATGCAAAGAAACAAGTTACTAATTAAAAACAAAAAAAACCTACAAAAAGCACATTTCTATTTATGACGCCCCAATGAATAAAGATAATTTGGTAACATGATCAAAAAGCGTGAATGGTGATCATTTGCTCCACTGGCTGCTTTGTGTGGAGGAGAGTTACGTACGAATTGCTCTTGTTTTGTTTCTGAATGTGGAGTGACTCTCTGTAGTGCGTTTTTAGGTCTCAAAATGTCCGTCTGTTGTCATACGAGAGCAGTTCCAACTAGTGGAGACGAATTCCTTGTGTGTTTTTGACATACTTGGTACAAAGCTGGATCCGGTCTCGTGGGATGCACCCCAAAGTCCTGCGAAAAATTCTCGACTTTCGGAAGACAACGATGTTCTGCCTCCGCAGCGGAAGATGAACGGCCTGTCGGTCAGCGAGCTGTGCGGCCTCTTCTGCTGCCCGCCGTGTCCCGGCCGCATCGCGGCCAAGCTGGCCTTCCTGCCGCCGGAGCCCACGTACGCCTTCCTCCCGGATCCGGATCCGGAACCGGAACCGGAACCGGAATCGGGCCCGGGCGGCTCGGGGTCGAGCCTGCGCACTCGCGGCGAGTGGAAGCTCCACCTGACGGAGCGCGCCGAGTTCCAGTACACGCAGAGGGAGCTGGACACCGTGGAGGTGACGCTGGCGCGGTCCAGCCGAGGGAACGAAATCGGCTGCATGTACATCCGCTGTGTTCCCAAATCCAGGTGTGTGGAAACCGAGCCTTAACTGCTCTTTTTGAACTAAACCCAATTTCCTCCCAATCTCATATTAACGGCAAAATGAGCCCCACCTAGACGTTTATCGGCGCGCCGCATTTTGTTTTGCGTGCAGATTCACGGTGCTGTTTTCCCACGGCAACGCAGTGGACTTGGGCCAGATGAGCAGCTTCTACATCGGCCTGGGCACGCGCATCAACTGCGACATCTTCTCCTACGACTACTCCGGCTACGGCGTCAGCGCCGGCAAGCCCAGCGAGAAGGACCTCTACGCCGACATCGACGCCGCCTGGCACACCCTGCGCACTCGGTAGCGGCAAGCCCTTCCCTACTCGCCGACCTAAATTCCAGCATTTGTTCCGTGAACTCGTATGAATGTGTTCCCAACAGCGAGTTGTCTTCATGTAGCGTTTCAGGAGTGTGCAGACTTTTTCTATCCACTGCAGGTGCATCACGGCGCAGTTTTAAAAACAAATGTGTCCTCTTCCTGGCGCTTGCGCGCGTTGCCCGCCAGGTACGGCGTGAGCCCCGAGAGCATCATCCTGTACGGCCAGAGCATCGGTACGGTTCCCACGGTGGACCTGGCGTCCAGGTACGAGTGCGCCGCCGTGGTCCTCCACTCGCCGCTCACGTCGGGCATGAGGGTGGCGTTCCCCGACACCAAGAAGACGTACTGCTTCGACGCCTTCCCCAAGTGAGTCACTGTGGTGCCAAGTTAACAAGTACAAATACTCATACAGACAATTAGTGTTTTTTGTTTCTTTTGCTTTCTTTTGTGAGCATAAACTCGACATGAGCGAGCTTCGTTTACCGCACGGCAGAAGCGAACTAGCTTCACGACAAAATTGCGCAAGTACAGGTCCCACTTGTGTTTATGGCCACTCGCCACTCACGTTGGCTGTCAAACTAAACGCAACACAAAGCATCGTGCCTTTAACCAAAACCCCAAACTTTAAGTCTGCTAGCTTAATGCTAACACACGATGCCAAACACCACAGATGGGCTAACCAAACTAGCATCGATGTTATAAACCATCAAACAAGTGATGGCAACTTCAACGGTGCAGCAACACATGTCGAGCGACAATGCAACTGTACTCTGTCAAGTATTCTTCGTGCGCTAATATTATTGCAGCTTAGAAGCGACGCTCCCCTTGGTGTTTCTGCATCCGATTGTCCGTGTATGATCGTGTACGTACTACGTGTGCCCCTGGTGGCCAAAGTGCACACACCAGAAGGAATCACACAATCTATTGAATTGAAGCCTGAAATCATGATGCGCACGCTGTCAAATGATTTGCGTTCTTCATCGTTGTGTTATTGTGTTATCTGTTTCGATCACGCGCAGCCGTGCAGAGCGCTCGTTGTTTGCTTTCGCAACGGGCGAGGTCCGAGTCAACCGTGTCGCGTGTGTTCGGCAGCATCGAGAAAGTGTCCAAGATCTCGTCCCCCGTGCTGGTCATCCACGGCACCGAGGACGAGGTGATCGACTTCTCGCACGGCCTGGCGCTGTTCGAGCGCTGCCCCAAGGCCGTGGAGCCCCTGTGGGTGGAGGGCGCCGGGCACAACGACATCGAACTGTACGCGCAGTACCTGGAGCGCCTGCGACGCTTCATCGGACACGAGCTCGCCTGAGACGCCGCCCGTTCCGACTCCAAAACCGAGTACGGTGCTACGACTGTCCCAACTTAGGAGTTTTACGAGCTGTTGAGGTTTGTTTGTTTGTTTGTTTGTTTGTTTTAACCATACTGTAATGCCCTGGAACTGGGCAGTCCAGCACACAAATCCCAAACGACATTCTCAAGGACCTGCTGTGGGCCACTTTTCACGCCCAGACTCGCACGCAGACTTACGGGCAAACTGCTCGTCACTCACCAGGGCCCCGCCCCTTAAAGGCACACCTCCAACACGTGGAGACTACACTAATGACACTTTCTAAAAGTAGTTTATTTCTTCACGCTCTGTTTTGTTTTTTTACTAGGGATGAGCGAGTAGCGATACCGGGTCGAGGTGCCTGGCCTTATTTCAAGGTAGCGGGTACACGTGAAGGCTGTCGATACTTGCCGATAATCGGACATCAAGTGAGTCCTCCTCGCCAGGGGTTGGCGCTACACATCGGCGAGTCATCGGAATCACAAAGAAAGTTCTGATCGCAATTCTCTATCGTTGTGTTCTTGGATATTGGGACTCTGTATCGGCGAGTACTCCAAACAACTGGTGACCGACTCGATCACGGAATGAATTAAACTCCTAGATCAAGGTAAAACTGTCTACACTTTTTTTTTAAAGGGACTTTAATGAATAAAAAGCTGTTTTTAAGACTGTCTTTTTTTGTTTGTAAAATGATGAATGTGATGATTGCTCAGGTCATCCTCTTTTTGAGGATGGACATTTTATTTTTTTTAAAATGTCTGCTCATCTACCTTTGTGTTTCCCACCTTTTATTGAGCCCAGGTGCATAGTTTACAATTGAAAAAAAAAAATGCCACAACACAACCCCCCCCCCCCCCCCCCCCCCCCAAAAAAAAAGTATGACTAACGCAATAATGATCTCGTCTCGATTTACTCACAAATTTCAAATGTGAAAGCTATTGTTCTTATTTTATGACCGGCAAAAGGTGGATACACAGCTTAATTGTATTGTCTGCCATCTAGTGGAAGCGCGTTGAATTGTTCTGCCTGTCATAATTAGATGCACATTATTTGTAGTGAGTAAATGATTTTGGGTCAAATTTTCCCTCGGTGAATTGCGGTTAGGAATCACCGGTCTACCTCAAAGTCTGTCTTTTGTTTTCGAGTCTTTTGCGTGTGGCGACCAGCAAAGCAAAAATGTTTTGGCACTTCTCGAGTCGACGCGCTGTCTGAAATCTTCCTTTATGAATACGAATGACATGACTTTTCTAATCTTCTCTTCGTCACGTGAATGCTTTGAATGTGCTGCTTTATTGGCTCTCGAAAGTTTGCAAGCAAATAAAAGCTCCTCTTGCTCCGATCTGCTATTTCTTTATGTATTTGTTTTGATGACATCACAGAAGGGAACGCACATATTTTCCTCTTGTGATCAATTACCACGAAATGATTGTCAAAGATTTACTGTCGCACATCTGTCAACATAGTCAGATGGTTCAAAATGGATACAAAGTTATTAATAGTAGTTAATAAACGTTTGATAAAAACTAGTATTCGAAGCTTTACTGTAATGTTTATTATTGTTCTACTCCATTTTTGTACCAAGAGGCTCAGTCTGACATCAGGTTGTAAGGACAACATCTGAGCAAATGTTGACAGATGGAAGCTCAACTGCATTCGACGCGCACACAAAATCCTCTTCAGGGATTAAAAGCAGACGCATGTATTTAGTATTTCTTATTATACAAACGCTAGCATTTAATATTTCTTCTCAATATTATGACCGTTTTGCCAATTCGATGCCCAAACGGATTTAACCAAATATATAGGTAACTATAAAAATGAAAAAGTGTATAGTGGAGTGAAATCAAATATAGCAATTTGATGTAACAATAACAGGCACTGATAATAGTGCAGTACCGTTAAAAGTACTAGTTTCGACGGTTAATGCTTTTACCGTATATATCGTTAGCCTTAATAGCATAATTGCCAAATTCGTTTTTAGTTTACTGTTACCAAATATAAAATACCAATGTTCTTGCAATAAAATGTGTTTTTCTGGAAAACATTTCAATATGATTTGGGCAACTATGCTTTTAGGATAACGATATGTAAACATGTAGTAAAATTCAATGTATGGTGTGTACAATACTGTTTAAAAAAAAAAAAAACAACAATAATAACAGGGGATTATGCCCCTCCCATCTCTAAATATGTAAATTTGCAAATGCCGAACCGCGAATATGTGGGGGTCCACTGAACAGCATCAAATTACCCTAATTCAATTCAATTCGGTGTATCTTAGACCTCTTCAATGTGACATTTCGTCGTGTATTCGACGTGATGATTGGATGTTGTGGGCGTCGACGACATTAAACAAGGAATAAGAAGACAAAACAACGTCTAATCATGATAAATGAATAATTTATTGATTCAGGTAGAGGAGGAAGACTCTTTGGTAATGAAGAAAGTAATTTTGAGTGCAAGTGCTGCACGGAAGTCAATGGGAAGTTGACCAGACGCGAGAATGTTTCATTGCGCTCTCATTGAGGACTTGAAAGAATGAAGTTCCTGATGTTTGTGTCATCGGGCGGAAAAAAGAGCAAAAGGAAAAAAGGCTCAAACGGATGACTTTCACTTGACGTTTTTCCTCCATAGCAGCGCTTCGGTGACACGTAGCAACTTGAAAAAAAGTTGGTTTTTTTAATACAAATCTCGAAATTTAGCCAAAATGAGCTTTTATTTCTCATAACGCGATGGCATTTTCTCACTTTTTTTTCTGTAATGATTTTTCAACATAAAAAAATGTGGTTTTGTTCTCCAGCATTTCAAAGGCAGCTTCTTGTCCAGAATACAATTTGTCTTTGGTATATATTCTGACTTTTTTTCTGGAAATTCGTTTTTAATTCTTGTAAATTACAACTGTTCGTCGAGTAATATCATACGGTTTCCTAATTTTAAAATTGATTTGATGCCTGTAATATTATGACTTTGCACTTAGATTTTATCGTAGTGATGTGACTTTATTCATGACTTTAGAAAAAATATAGATTTTTTTCTAATAATATTACTAATGTATATTTTAGAAATATACATTGTCCTAAAAAAATAACAACAGATTTTTTTTCGAGTTGGACATTTGTTGAAGAAATAAAATGTTATTATTATGACGTTCATTTTTTTTTAAACTCTTTTTTTCTCAAATTATTTTTCATTGTAACATTATGTCTTGTCTCAAATGACTCAAATTTTTCCCCCCCGCAAAAATCAGACTTGCAACATTTCAACATTTTCTCCCCGTGTTTTGGATGAGAAATAAAATGTTATTCTCGCAAAATTATGGCTCATGATGGAACGTTTTCTGAAGATAAAACGTTTTGTTCTCAAAGATTTTCCCCTCATACTAATGCAAATATTTCTGGAAAAAAAAATTCAAACGTTTAATATCATTGTTGTTGTTGTTGTTGTAGCAACTCCCCCCCCCCGTTATAGTCTGACATTTTGGAGTGATATTTCCAAAAATATGGGTGATTTGATGTCAGAATGATTGTATTTGCAAATAGCTTGACATTTCCCACACGCAGGCCTCACAATGACTTTTCAAATGTTTTATTTATGTATTATTGACTTGTTTTTATTCTTTTCTCGGTGCGTCTGTCACAGTTTGCCGAGTGCTGCTCTGGAGGTTTTGCAAAGGCATCACATCATTTTTTTTTCCCTCTACTTTTTCTTCCTGAATTAATGACACTAAAATCCTCCAGCAGCCTCCAAATACAAAACAAAACAACCCCATAAAATACAAAAAGCAACACTGCCATTTTCATGTTCTGTATTTACATCCCATTGGCGTCTCGGGCCAAGTGACAAGTGCAACTCTGTGCCGTTCGTTTCGTAGCGAGATTCCGATTCTGACAGCAAGGCCACTGACGAGCCAATCAGAATGCACGCCAGGCATCCGTCATGCGGCTCGAGATCTCTCTCTCACAGCTACTCTCACTCTCATGTGCTCTCTTACACGCACACACACACAGTCCTACTCACATAAAGACTGTTGTAGGTTCCAGGTTTATCTATATTAAGAATATTATTAATAACAATAATAATGATAAGAGAATACTGTTGTTGGCGCTGAGGAGCTTTGGACAGGCTCCCTTGTTTTTTCTTTTTTTCATGTGCAAATCCCATGTGTAGTAAGGCCAGGAGGCCACCGGGGGTCGCTGTTCCCTCCTCTCTGATGCTTGGCAGACGTCACCGGTCACAGCATTCAGTCGCCATTTTAATTTGGCCACAGTCCTCCTCGTGGAAAAAAAATAGCATTACGATTCGGATATGTTACGAACAAATGTTTTGGGGGCTTCTTCCTGCAGGCGTCCATTTTGCGCTCCAGAGTAGTGTTGCGTTCACAGTGTGACTTTGCTGAGTCTGAGCGACAGGCTGGAGCGGTGGTGGTGCGTTCGGGGCAGCGTGGAGCTGCAGCGCACCCGCATCTGCACCGGAACGCCGCCGCCGCGCACACGCAGCAGGAAGTCGAAGTTGGCTGACGTGTTCATGGCGTAGAAGACGTTGGCGTTGTCCGGGATGATCAACTCTGACGTGAGGGGAAAAAGACCATATCGGCGTGTTATAATATCGGATTCAAATCTGGACCAAAATCCGGATATGAAATGATATTCGATCAGTGATTCTTAAAAGAATCACTGCCTGAATACAGTTCAGTTGTATTTAACTTTCAACCTCAATACATTTGTATTGAATCTCTCTAAGAGCCGTTTGTTTTTCAAGATGTTTTTTCATCATTTTTATGTAACTTTATGTGCAATATATTTTCATTGAATCATTCTTTAAATCGTTTTTTCTTTCTGTTTAAGCATAACTAATAACAACAGCTAATATGACATTTAATGATTTCAAGAACATTTGTCAAATACAAATACATTTGAATATGAAGCACATTTAATATTCAAGTTCTTACACACATACAAATAATTCATATTGGATAGAATTGAATTGCCATCATATATTTGTAGAATACTTCAAATTACATTAAATATATATAATACAACAATATCGTTGCTATTATATATTCAAATACCATAAATAAAAAGATATTTTCTGTTAAATTGGAAAAATACAAATATAGAATTACAAAAACTTCAGTAAAAAAGGTCATATGTAATATATTAAGTATTAGCAATAATGAAATGATCATAATCATCAATAATGTATAGAATTAACTCCCATTCATAAACATTATATTCAATACATTTTCACTCCAATTTGCAATTTCCAATAGTGTAAAAATCTATGAAACTGTATGAACATAGGATTCCACCCGAGAGCAACAATAAAAACTTTTGTATTATGAATGACGAATTTATTGACCTTTATTTACGTTTGTCTGTGTGCAGGACTGAGCTCGCACCCCCCCCCCCCACCCCCCGCGGTGAAATTCGGACGCCCGAAAGGCACCTCGCGCCGACATTGACGCTAACGGCTCCATCCCCGCAAGCGCGGCCGCGCCGACGGGCATCGAAGGCCATCGCGTTCTGCCGGGCGACGTGTGGACTTTGCGCCGGCGATTACCTCGCTCGTCAGAGATGACCTGCACCAGCTCGTAGCCGTCCTCGGGCTCCCGCTCCAGGTTGTGCTTGGCCATGGCTCGGGAAATCACCGCCCTCGTCTTGTCTTGACTCGTCAGCTGACGAGAAAAACAAACAGGAATCAAGTCCAAAGAGCCTTGGGACCACGCTGAAAACGATTCCAACAATCTCCTTTGATGTACAGTCAAGTGTGTTATGAATACAATTGATTATTATCATTACGAATAACGTGTAATAATAATAATTTGTTTTGTTGTTTTTTTTAAATAAGAAAAATAACACTGCACTATTGTACTTTATAAAAACATACAGTAGTAACATAAATAAATAGAATGTAAACGAGTCAAAAGTTTCCGCTGGTATTTTTCATGCTTTTTAATTCAACGGACATTGCGCTGCTCGGCCACCGGGGAGCAGTAGAATGCATACGTAGAATACGCGTCGATTTGATGACACAAAGACAGTCACATTAGTTGTTTTTTGAAGAAAATAAAGAATCTATGCTCTGTCTGTGCGTGTTGCTGCACTGTTTGTGTTCAAAACCCCCATTTAATGTCTAACTAGCATGACACCCGTGCTCGTTTCGCACTCTGTGGTAGCAGTGAGCGAGCAGAGCTTGGTAAGACGACTTCATGTATTTTGTAAAGTCTCGAGTCACGTAATTGCAATATTAGGCCGTTTTCTCATGACATGATGACTCCATTAGAGCGTTACAGCGTTTTGCTCACATTGCCATTTGATTATCCGAACATTACAAGTTTGTTGTAGGAAGTTTGATTTTGACATTATTGCAATATCAGGTTTTTGTTCATGACAGGAAAAAAAAATAAATAAATATTGATTTTCTATCAATATGACGCTATATAGTTTTTGAAAACTAAAATCTTGTCTTTATTTGATTCTGGAAAAAGTAACATGTCGTTCTTCGAACGTTCCGACTTTCCGCAAAGACGACGAGGACTTTACCAGGATGCTCTTGTAGAGGTTTCCGTTGCCGTGCTCCAGGCTGACTCTGACGATGCAGGCGTCCTGGGCCTGCGTGTTGTACGCCGGCGTTTGGCCGGGGGACGAGGGGGACACGGGCGTGAGGGACACGGAGCGCCGGTGGGTGCACGGGGGTCCCGGGAGCGGGGGGGACACGGGCGTCGTGGAAACGCTGGTGCCGGACGAGCCCGTGTCCATGGAATGCAGCGAAGTGCAAGAGGAAGATTCGGAGAGCTGAAGACATACGAGGCAAACGTGACTTGTTCGAATGCGGCGTTTTGAACCACCACGACGACGACGACGACGACGACGATCCTCTTAATTCTCATTTTGAACGTATTCTCATAACATCCAAAGATGCCGGCGCTCACCTTGTTCTGCTGGGCGTCGGCGCCGTGGGCGGGGGTGAGCCCCTCGCATTCTGAAGGGCTGCCGGAGTCGCTGGACGACACGCTGACGGAGTCCATGCTCTCCCCCGAGCTGCCGGTCGGGGGCGAGCGCGGCGTCTCTCGCACCGGAGAACTGGACGCGGCGCTGTCTGCGCCCAGGAACAGCCTGGAAACAACATGCCCAAATTCATTGCCTAATCTTCTACTCAAAAGCTGTGCCGATCTGAAATCCGACGTGATGCGACGCCGCCATCTACAGGGGTCTCTTTGTCATTACACAGGTTCACAAACCGGAATTTCACGGACAAGCCGGACCTCTCCCGCGCCTCGCCGTTGAAAAACGCACTCGACCGACACAAACGTCCGCGTTAAATAATGATTTCATTAAAATGTATGGCAGATAAAAGTGAAATAAAAATGGTACCTTAATACATTTTATTAAAACAGCGTCAGCCTCACAGTTCTGAGGACCCGGGTTCGATCCCCGGCCCCGCCTGTGTGGACTTTGCATGTCCTCCCCGTGCCCGCGTGGCTTTCCTCCCGCATCCCACAAACATGCGTGCTAGGTTCATTGGAGACTCTAAATTGCCCGTAGGCGTGACTGTGAGTGCGAATGGTCGTATGTTTGTATGTGCCCTGCGATTGGCTGGCGACCGGTTCAGGGTGTACCCCGCCTCCCGCCCGATGACAGCTGCAAATAAACTTTGAAAGGGTAGTATGTATGTTGATGTACTCACAGGCTGAGTCTCTTCACCATGCTTTTTCGGGGCTTGGGTGACGCCGGGCCGCTATCGGCGAGGCCTTCGATTTCACATGACAGGGCGTAACTGCAATGGAAAGATCCGAAAACATTAGCGCGGCGAAGGGACTTCGATGGACACACAAGAGATCAGTGGGCAGTGCTCAAGTGACCCAAGAAGAAGAATACATTGTGCGTGTGGACAATAGAAGCACTCAGCTATGACCTCATGCACGAGTTTCTTTGTTGCCTAATAGATGACGACAATAGCGCTCGGTGGAGCGAAGACCTCCGCCGAGGGTCAACTGGTAAAAAAAAAAGCAAAAACATTTGTGGAGCGCCCTATTTCCTAAGTTCCTGTGCCATCGTCAGCGCGCATTAGGACAGGAAAAAGGTAGAAGAGGACAACGGACGACCTTAATTGTGAAGCACATCTATGCTACTTTCCGTTAGCCCATCTATGGCATTGTGTTGCGAGCATTAAGCGAGCGGCTATTTGTTAGACGAAATTGTTTGGGTGAACATTTTGGTGTTAAATTATCCAAGTTTAAGTGTGCTCTAAAATGTTTTGAACATGTTTCAAGCTTGTGGTAGGGGTAAAGCTATTTTGAAAAAAAAAAAAAAAAGTCTATCTATATTGGAGATGGCTTAGACAAAGCAACAGATGGTGGTCATGAAGCCCATTGGTTACCTTTCCTCCTCAGTGAGCAGAGTCTGGCCCTTGAACCAGCGCAGGAACGCCTGATCCGGGCTCAGGCAGTAGCTGTTACAGGCCGACTGCAGCAGCTTGATCTGAGCGATCACCTCGAACTCCTGCGCGGTCAAACATACAAACCGATCAAACGGGAGCCCCTCACGCCGGGAGCGGATCGCGCGGCAGATTTGGCGCTTACCCTTCGTCGCTTCTCGAAGTTGATGAGACCACCCTGCGGAGGGCACAAAGAGCGAGCTGTCAGGACCGGCGCACATCGCAGGCCAGCGGCCGGCTTAGACAAACAACATTAGGGCGCACCGCTCGCACGAACCGACCGACCGACCGCAAATTCCTCACACGCGCACACACACACGCTCTTGGGGGGGGGGGGGGGAATTAATAAAATAAAAGGCGCCCCAGTTTGCGACGGCGGCTTACACGGATGCTCGCTGTGATGTGAAACACCTGCACAATTGAACAACATTGCTCCTAGCGACGACAACAACAACAACAACAACAACAAAAAGTCCCCCAAAAATGTTTTGGTTCTTTTCTTCAATAAGGAAAATAACACTCTATAATATTGTATATTACAAAAAAACAGTAATCAAATAATATAAATGAAACATATTGCGTATCATGAATAATTCATTCATTGCAATTGCGGTGTGTGCGCCTTGACCACCTGGGGGCAGTACAATGCAGACATATGGATGGATATACATGGGGACGGTTATCACTCCTCAGTAAGGTGCAGTCGCAGAGGACAAAGAATATATATGCTCAACTTACTAAAAATGTGCTATTGTTGGTTGTTTCAATTTCATTATCTTTGTCTTATGTTGTAATGTGTAATCAAATAAAAGAAAAGAAAAGAAAAAGTCAAAAGAGCTCATTTTTGCCGATTGGAAAAGGCCTAATATCGGCTATTGAACTGGCCGACCGCTCGATTGGTCCGCCACTAGTTCTAACAAACACCGCCGCGTAGATGCTATTTGTTAGCCTGTTTGTGGCGTTTTGCATTGTTTGTTAGCATTAAGAGGACTTTCCCAGGCAAAGCTAAACACAAAATGTGCACATCTTTGTTGTATTTTGTAGTTTGTCAGTAAACTGCAGCTAGTTGTGAAGTGAATTGAGTTTGTTACCATACAGTGGTTTGTTACCTCGACTCGGTCCGGAAGTGCTGTGTCGAGCATGGTCAAGTCGGTCAGAAAGGTCCCCAAGTAAGGTATGGTTCCTTGCATGGCTCCCTACGGAGGAAATGACAAATAATTATTCACCAGCGTGGTGTTCAAAAATATCCCGTCAAACCCACTTTTAGCCGTGGCTTCCAGCCTTTGTCTCACCATTTCCTTCTGCAGCCGAAGTCTCTTGTGGGTGCGTTTTTGATGCTCCTTGGCGCAACTCTCCAGACTGGCAAACTTTGAAGTGCCTTCCTGTGGGGGCCAACGGGGAGGAAGAAAATAACTTTGGTCATGGAAATTGGAAACTTCTGCGACTGAGGCAAAGTGCAGTTTGAGTCTCCGTTGTCTTTTAAGTTAAGAATGAGCTACTTTATAGCAGGAGGCGCGTTATCACCGAGTGAATTCTCAGTAAACCCAAAATGGGTTTATAACAAGGAGAAAAGCCTTTAATAGTCCATTAAGGGCAAATGTAAGATCACAATGTTTATGCTGCACTTGCGCTACGGACTCATGGTGGGATGTCCGAAAGAGGGGACACGTACACAAAACTGCATTTATTGGTACAGTCCATTTGAAATAACCGGGTCCGCGTGGAAATTGGTGTCCAGATATCATGAAATCCCCTCTGCATGAAGTTATTTCGTAAACTGTATTTTTTTTTTTTTTAAATGCTCAAGGTTCCCAAAAAGATTGTTTGTTGTCAGGACTGCTGACAGTCACAGTCTATTTGCAACCCTCTCAAACACCACAAGATGGAGCCAGGGCCCTAATAAATAGTCAAGTGGTAATTGGTGCCAAGGACGTATGTAGAAGTGATAGATCTTGTCTGAGAGACAAGCTTTGTATGTCAGGGAAGAGCTACGTTCAGCCTGGGTCGTTAGCGGAAGTTGCGGAAAGTCTTATATACAGTGGTATGTTTGCGGTTTTGTAAATGACACTGAACATTAAAGTGTAAGATAAAACTCACCCTCATGAGCAGCTCTCTGCTGGTCAGGTAGTTGTTGTGATCGGAAAAGATGTCCGACAGCTCCTCAAAGGTCTGCGTGCCGTCTCTGCCGAGCATCGAGCGCGAGTCAAGACGTCAAAGGCTGCCTGATTCGATTTGAAACTAAATCAGGAGGCTTACTTGTGTACGCAGCTCCACGCTCTCTTCAGCCTGTACAGCGGGTTGGACTGCAACGCCGACACGATGGCTCGCAGGGAGGAGAAATTTTTACGTATGCGACATTCCTGTTAGGAGACACCCAATGGTTAGTTAGTTTTTTAGGGGGCCTTTAAGAGGCGGGACGTAGCGGCTTGGCGTGTGATGTCGGCGAGAGCGTGTGAGCGTTGGGACGTGAACTGTGACCCACAGCGGCCGCTACGCGAGTGTGCTCATTGTGTTCAATAATCAGCTAAAATGTACTTTGGCGACTGCGGCTCTCTTTTCCCACATGCGAGCGCATTAGAGTAAGTATCTGGCAAAAAGCCATGAAAAACCTGATCTAATAACAAAAACATCCACTGGGGGAAATTCACGGCTCACAGCGGCAGCCAGCAAATTGTTTGAAAAAATCCAAATAATAAAGGGAACAAAAATCAATTGTGGGAAACTGTTATAGATAAACATAGGCAGGTAGCGGGCGTGCCTGATGTTTCGTCCGGCGCCCCGACCTGAGCGATGTCGATCCAGCGCTGAATGACGCGCGCTCGGACGTGCGGTCGTATCTGTCGGCGCTTCAGCACGGTGCTGACCACGCAGGCCGCCACGGCGTTGAACTGCGTGATGGTGGCGCGGACGGTGGGGGCGCTGTGCTTGTTCCGCTTCTTGTCCCTCTGGGACCAGATGGAGCCCAGGCAGTGGTGCGGCACCACTTTTTTGAACAGCAGCTGCGGTCAGAACAAAACAGGATAGCGTTACGCGCCCGCTTCCCTTTTAAAACACCGCCCCGCGACGGCGTGGGCCGCTTGCACTTACCGCGTCCATGTAGGTCAGCTGCTCGGCCACCAGGTCGGACTGAAACGACAAGAAGTCCTCCTGAACCTCCATGTCGACTTCATCCTGCTCGCCCAGGCAGTAGGAACTGGTCCCATGGAACCCAGCTGAAAAACAAAGAGTGGAAGAATGAAAATCTTCAGATGACACAGCGTTGATAGTTGGAGAATTTGACCATTCAGAGAACTGCTCAAATTTGGCACTGAATCCTAAAATTGGAAGCCAGCGCGAGAACAACAGAACGGGAGCGATGATGTGTCTGAGCCTGGCGCTGGCATCCTTTTGCTCAGAGAGGTGGCGAGATGTCCCGAGACAAAAGCATTGGCTGTTCGCATCCGGTTCAAAATGGGATAACCCAAGTACAGAAATATTTCGGGGGGAAGAAAAAAAGCATCGACACTTTGAACACGTCCAACAATGGCTACCGTCGGGTTCGTCCGCGCCGGCCCGGACCCGCAGCTGCTCCAGCAGGCCCTCGGCCCGTCGCGAGGCCTCAGAGCCGGGCAGGCCTCTGCGGAGGTAGTCCGTCAGCCTGTGTAGGCAGGGGTAGTCCGGAGGCTCCTGGAAGTCTTCAGGACACTGGTCCAGCCAGGCACGCAGGATCGAGGCTAAGGCGCTGTGAAAACACAAAGCCGTGTCTTTAGACATGGACGTCCGTGAAAAGGGCTACAAAAGCTCAAGAAATCGCACTTTCTGATGGCTCCGTTGCTTTCCGACACTTGGCCTTGTTTGGCTCCTGGCTCATTTTCGTCTGCACTTCCGTATCTGCAACAACAACAACAACAACAAAAATGTGATCCCCCATTCAGGTTCCATTCCACACCCATCCGTGATACAGAAACCCTAAAAATAACTAAATGTTACCCTGCCAAACACACTGAACTGTAAACATTGTATTTCAACAGAAACATCTGCGATACAGCAGGGGTGTCGCAGTAAACCGGACTTGATCTGAGTGCGGGTGTCGCTACCTGTCAAGCAGCAGCTGCAGTACCGTCCGCGTGCTGGCGAAGGCTCGGTAGGTGGACAGGAAGATGGACGTGTACGTGAGGTCGTTGTCGCCGAACGCCGTCAGTAGCGTCTCCACCAGACGCTCCAGAGTCCCGGCGCGGATACTTCGGATCTTGCAGGTCTCCAGCTGGCTCACCGTGTGGCCGGGAGGCAAGCGGTCGCCCTCCGCCTAATCACCAATCAACACGCACATAAGCGTGCTTATGTATGCTATGCTATGCTATGCTATGCTATGTATGAAAGTCACGTGTAGGGCGGAAGCGATTGAATGCTTGAAGAATCCAGTGGTCTACCAAATATACCATGGATTATTTGGATTCAAAAATAATGATTTGGCATTATTAAACACACACTCAGTATCTGTACTAACACATTCGCAATCATGTCATTTTCTTTTCATTGTCTATTACATTATTGTCGTCTCAATTAAACACATAACCGACACGAAGCGTCGTTAATCTTTGCCCTTAATCTATCGGTTAGCGTAACCGTTAACGCGGTTCGGCTGTCTTCGCAAACCGTGCACGTTGACAAGTCTCCTGTGCACAATTTTCTCCCAAAATCAAGTCAGGTCTCGTGAATACCGAGTCAAAGTGAAGTCGAGTCTTTCCTAACTTTTAGTCGACCGAGTCTCGGGTCCTAAAATTGTCCGCTGTCTGACTCGAGTCAAGTCGAGTGACTCGAGTCCCCCACCTCTGCCGTGTCGTATCCGCTGTTTGTTTTTGGAGCGCGACGGAGGAGGTCATTCCACTGAAAACAAGCAAATATGCCGGAACAGAAAGAGGGAGGAACAATCCTGACCTATATTGCTTCTTTTCCCCCACTTATCCAGATGTGTCCTACTATTGCGACTTGAGACCGAGTAGTTGCAGCGCATCCAGAAAGGGACTTGTCGAAGTAGAAGAACAAAAAGTGGCACAGACCAAGAGGAGGGCGGGAGCTCAGCGAGGTTAGCACGCGAGGGCAGGAAACCCTCCAATCTGCTTTTAATCACAGCGGACCCCTCCTCCTCCTCTTTCTCCAAGGCCCAAGTTGTCCCAGCACTCCCCTCTGATAACAAGTAAAGAAAAACACTTATCCGTCACCGCGAGCTGGCGCAGGGATTCGCCGTGCAAAAATCAGCTGCACATGCGATGACTTTGCAAAGCGAACCCGCAGACAGGCGTTTAAGCACTTCCTCGAGCGTGCGGGATGGGTGGGTGTCAAGCGCTTGTACGCTGGCAAATGACTGCTGCTAATAAATACACAAGATGGACAAACAGCAAGAGAAATGGGGGGGGGGGGGAGTGTAAAATAACCAATTACAGTGCATAGCCGTGGTTTGCTACTCACACATTTTTGTGCTCATTCTGTAATACCCCAAGATGCCACCAAAAAAGAAAGTAACAATTGGTGTCAAGGAAGTATTGTTGAAGTGGTACATCTCGACTGAGATGCTAACGTCTTTGCATGTCCGGGAGGAGCCACGTACTTTCAAGGGTAACGTAACATGGATTTGAAATGATATTCAAGTGTTTTGGGGGTCACACTTTGTGATATAGTTATGGTTTTCACAAGCAGACATTGGCCACTTTGCAAGCCGTTTGCGTGCACCTTGACTGTTCTTTCAGGACCCGCAGAAGATTGATTGCCTTCTGTGTTCAGTCTAAGCGCTGAACCGACCAAAAGGAAGAGCAGACTCTTTTCTTTCACCCCCCAAAAATGTTTCTGTTCTTTAGCAATCAGCAGCAGAACATGTATGATTTCCCCCAAAACCTTGGTTTCCGAGTATTCTCTGTTTCTGGATTGTAACACAGCAAACTGTGAAGCAACAAAAACAAGACGAAGAAAAGGGCTCTTTACAGCTAAATAATTTATTGACAGATACCCTATTAAGAAACGAGCCGTGAACGGCGGCGACTCATGGCATGGCTCGAGTTGAACGTCATTTTTTTTTTTTTTTTTTACGTGCTTTTCCTAATTCACTCCATGAACTGCGTCATCGGCTCTCATGAAATCGACACATACTTTCTACGTCCTACCACAACACATACTGTGTTTATGTCATACATACAGAGTCTGTTAGAGTGTCAGGTGCCGAATCCTGTCCAACTGCCAACGCCTTGGCATTTCTCTCCCTGATTATCAAAATGATAAACCGACATTTACCACCTAATCTTGATGTGCTACTCCAAAGTTGTACTGATCTCAAATCTAAGTGATGCAACACCACCATCTACAGAGATCTGTTAGTCATTGCAGTAGTTTCCATAACTACATTTCACAATGTGAGCGAGACCGTCTTTCACGCCTAACCCGTTGAAAAACCTACTTGACACATTTAGACCTTGGCAGTAAACGGTTGCCCTCCAATTGAGGAATACAAACATCCAACTAAGGCAGTGAATGAGTTAGAATACATCTACATGGGGAAAAAAACAAGTTTCTTCGGATTTTCTGCGAGCTACAAAATAACTTCAAAACAAAACAATCAAATGGATTTTGACGTCGGACCCGAGGAAGGGCCTGCCGCCTCACAATCTGCTCTAATTCCCTCCCAAGGAGTTTGATGGGCTTGAGACCTGCTCCAGTTCTTCTTCACCAAACTCACTCAAGCGCACTTTTGGAGCTGGGCCGAAGTCATGCTGGAACAGAAGCGCCCAACTCAATTCGTGGGGAGAATTGTTCAAAAGATCTTGACGAGATCAAGAATTAAGATTCGAGGTTTCCAGCAGCTTGTGCAATCCCTGATCCATTTATTCATAGTTGATTGTGAGGGTGTCTCCTTTCTTTTGTCCATATAGAGCAGTGCTTCTCAAATAGTGGGGCGCGACCCCCCTGCGATGCCAGGGTTGGGCGTGTGAGACCCTGAAGAACATGATTTGCCCTACTAGAATAAAGTGTCATTGCACATCCACTGCAGTAGTTGGCAGTGGTGCTCTTGTTGCTCTCTGCAAAACATTCCTTGTGACTTTTTTGATAGGAACAGAAAAATCAAGTCGTTTTGTTCATTTGTTCTTTTTGGTAAATGAAAGAGTTTTCTACATTGCTATTCATGTCGGGCAAACATGTTTACAGTTTAAACGACTTATTTATTCATTCTTCTTTTTTTTTCGATTTCACGGACATTGATGCACTTTATTTTCTGTTACAGACTGAAAACAACATTAATAAATGTATTCTTTATTGCAAGATGATCTATATCATTTTTTGCACTTTCTTCAATGTTTATAAGGATTAGATTAGACTTTATATACAATGTTATATGTGCGGGTCGCAAATGAGTTTCTTCTTCCTGGGGGGGTCAATTGAGAAGCAGTGATATAGAGCCACGTAACTCCACACGTTCTCATGTTGGCCCCCATACAACTGGCAACTCATTGCAGGTTCTCTTTTCACAGCCAAATTTTTCCCTTGTAGTGAAAAAAAAAAAAAAAGGGCCTTCTGAACACAACACCCAACTTTCTCGTTTAAACAACAGACGTTTTTTTTCTAACCAATCATTTGTGTTAATGCCTCTCATGACGTTTGTTCACGCGCCCCTGTGGCCAAATCCCCCGCACAGGTAGCTCATGGCGGTTTACTGAAAATACTGCTGAGCGTGTCACAATGCCACGTAAACAACAGCGTGAAGGGAACAGAAATGTCTTTTTGCGTACGGACACGAAATGCGCAACTCAAGGAAAAGCCTTTAATGCCTTTTAATGCCGGAGCAGCATTTCATCTAACTGCTGCTGCAAAGGGGGACAGAGGGTGGGATGGATGAGGAGAAGGGGGCTGAGCAGTTCGTTTGCCAAGCTCGGAAAGTCAGGAAATCACATGCTTTGGCTAAAAGAGAAAGAACGGCGTCGGTGCAAACTGCTGCTAAAGGTGAAGTCCAGACTGGGAGATTTACAACTCAAATGTTAAAACAACACAATGCAGAGAGAGGCGCCAGCGCACAATGGAAGGCCTCAAAAACAATGGAGAGAAGTTTAATAACCGGATGTCTCAATGCGTCCGCACACGACATTTCACTTGGAACGACTCGACACATTTGCCACTAAGACCCAAATCGGAGCTTCAACACAAACCCGAAAAAGGGGCCAAAGCGGCGACTCGCAATTTGAAAAATCTTGTGAGTCAAAGTAGCACTGTATTATTTTTCTGATGACTTTTGACTTCGACTCCGTATATTTTAAAACAGTTTATCCGTCTCGTCTGAAAAAACACATACATGTCAGGTGTATTTGTCTTTTTCCAGTTGTCATCATTAGCTCATTTAGCATTTCAGTTCCAGTCAACATTAGCAAGTCCCGATCAGATCACGTGATCAGAAATCAGATCATGTAATTTTTAGCTGATAGATACTGAGTGAAAAAGATTTTTTTCCATTTCTTAACCTTTAAAGGTCATAATTACCGTAATTTCTCGTGTATAATGCGCATTTCACCCCCCCCCCCAAAAAAAATTGTCAAGTCAATAGTGCGCATTATACATACGTATAGGGGCAAATGGAAAAAAACTTTCACATTTTATAAATCTATGCCATGTCTAGTGGTTATGAAAAAGCTGTACACTTTCATTCCAAAATGCCACCGCCACCTAGTGGTTATAAAAAAGGTGTAGCCTACACTTTCATTCCAATATGACAGGGGTACGTATGACTCCATATATGTGCAGTTGTGCCCATAAGTTTACATACCCTGGCAGAATTTGTGAAAGATTTTATTATTATTATTATTATTTTTTATTTTATTTTATTTTTTTTTTTAAAGATGACTGATGACTGAACAACAACTGTCATTCATTTCTTTTTGGTTATGTTTTGTTTAATCATAATGCTTTTCTGAAATGCTTGACCGTTTAATTTGAATCCCATTAAAATAAAATTAAATGTGTTTCGCCTGGTCCTTCATGTTTTCTTTAAAGAATTGTACCCATCTTACAAATTCTGCCTGGGTAATCAAACATATGAGAACAACTGTGTTTTCTAGTTTACGCAATAAAAGTAGGGCTGTGAATTTCAAAATTAAAAAAGGATTAAGTGTTCAAACCAAGTGCTTAACTTCAGAATAATTATTTGAAAAAAACTAACAAAATACAGCAATTCCTTGTGTGTTTTGGACATACTTGGCAAATAAAGATGATTCTGATTCTGATAATACTTCATGTTTTGATCATATGGGTAGAAGCAAAATCATGCGTTGTAAAAATGCATTATACATGGGTAGAAGGGTTTTCCAGAATTTTGAGGTCAACTTTGGGGGTGCGTATTATACATGGCTGCGCATTATACACGAGAAAGTACGGTACACAAAATAAACCCGAGGTACAAATATACTATAATTTATAATACACAATGTAATGTTTTGGCCAGACAGCCAGAAAACCACATCCCCACAAGTGCTGGGATTCCACAAAAATGCTTGTTGTTTATTCAAGCTGCAACTTTTTAAGACCAGTTGTACAGCACCTATTTATTCATACACAAACCCCAAAAAGGAGACCACATGCAAAGGAGCTGGATCAGTACTTCCACTTTCGTAAGTATCTGTGCAGTGAAGGTGTTCAGGGACTCACCCCCAGCCATCTCGCGCCCTTGTTGGCCGCCTGTTGAATCTGAACCCGCTTTAGCGTCACATTGTAGATGGCTCCTTCCTCCACTTCCTCCCCCCAGTCCTGTACGGAGCTCTGCAACCAGGAAAAAGCACAGTTCGCGTTAGAGGTTGTGTTCTCTTTGCAGTTTCTTTGTTAGTCGGCAAGGTCCAAGAAGAACTCAATAGGTACCCGATTACATTTACACTTTGTGGAGGGTTGACACGTGGGCAAAGAAACTACCCCTTAACATTTACAGTCGATGGAAATTCCAATGAAGGTGCAGATCCAGGATTTTTATCGTAGCATCATCGACATGGAAAACGGGCGGTTATTGTAATGGTTTTTGTCATTTTCTCCTTAGCTAGCAAAAAAACAATCAAGTTCCACATACATTTGTGGCAGGTTGACACATGGACCCAGGATTATTTGTAGAATCATTAAATGTGTATTTTCCATTTTTTTTAGGCATTGCAACACGGCAAAACCTGTTAAATTCGAATGTAACATTTATTTGGGATCCATTTTAGCTTACTGTACACTGGTATGGCATATCACACAAAACTACACAGTATATAAAAGACCTTTTGAAACACAGTTTATTGGACATTTCCCTTAATTTCTTCGTGAAAATGCTTCAATCTCAACAACTATACTCAGCCATATGCAGGAGATGGCACTGATCCAAATTAAGACTGTTCGGCCTTGGTGGAGGTCACTCTACTGATTGTCATTCTGACTACCTCAGCATTTTTGGGCTGATCATTTTCCTTAGTTCATCGGTGGATAATGTACACATTGGAATGACAAAAATCTGTTGGTGCTCATCCAAACTAGGATTGTTCGGTCTCAGTGTTCTGTTTCTACAGACAATGGCTTAGCTTGGAAATATTCACTCATTCCGGACTCCCTAATAACGAATTTTTTTTTATAGTGGATCTAGATTGTTCATTAAGATTGCCAATACAAATTGCTGTAAAGTGATTGCGGAGTAGGGAATGAGTGCATGATTCTGAACGCATCATTCCCTACTCCCTAATCACAATATATGGATTAGGATAGACACAGCAGCTGGCGCACTTTCTAACCCTGAACAATAGTTTAAGAAAATCAACATGTAATAATCACATTGATACACCAGCTGCTACAGCCACAACTGACACCCAGGCATTTAACGCGCAGACTGGCTAACTGCTAAACTGAGCTCACCACAGCCAATTCTCCAATCTCATTCGCTGACTCCCACGTCACTCACCAGGCCACGCCCCGCCTTTTAAAGCCACCCACACGCAAAGTCACAGATACTCCAGTGTAAAATGTGAGGATGACGACTCCAAGTGGACAACAATAATACCTGCTCCTCACATGTACATTTTGTTGTTTAATAGTGCCAAATCAATTTGTAGCCGATTAATCGTTGGGATAATCAAAAGAATAATCGATTTTAAAATGATGCAGCTTCACCCATTACACATTTGAAGAGCACTACAAAATAGCAAACTCACTAGACAGAGGCTAAGGACTATGGAGTGATTCCTAACACGGCCTATGATACACCCATATCTATAAAGTCATACGTCACTACCACGGAGACAAAAACAGAACTACAACGGCTTCAAGTAAGTACATTAGAAAGGACACAAGTGCTGTAAGCATCAAGAAGTTCCCAACCCCCAACACTGCAACATGCCATGCCTTACTCCCTCCCTCGCCTTCACTCCCTTTAATTCCCCATCCATCTCTTTTACTGTGTCCCTGTCTGGGTGGAGGTGAAGCCGGAGCTCCGCAACCTTCAGGGAGCCGTGAAAGGTTGACGAGCACAGAGCCGGAATACGGGCAGACTCCCAAATGAGCCCCGATGCGACAACTCTGCATCAGACTTTTACTGGGAGCGCTTCTGTAAAAATCAGCACGCAGCATGACTGCACTCGCCGACTTAGGAACCCAAATTGCTCATGGGTGTATCTTATTGGCTCACTCACCACACATTTTAGATTTCATGAATGTTAGTTGTGCTATGCATCACTGGTTTATAAACCGTAAACTGTGAACCCCCGCCTATTGACAAAAATCACTGAAAGACTCACTGCACTCTAGAGGTCTTTTGATATCACAAGATGCCACGAAGCCGTGGCTAATAGGCATTGGTGTCAAGGAAGTATGTTTATGGTGATATATCGCGACTGTTCTAAGATCGTCATGTGTCGAGGAGCTAGGTTTAGCCTGGGTTGTTAGTTTACGTTACAGAGTCTTGCCCATGTGTATGTTTTTACTCTGCTGATGGATCAATAAAAGCTCAAGATAAGAAATGACAGATGTTTCATTATTGCGTGAAAAGAATGTATTTATTTTTTTTTTTTTTTAATGGGTGGGTCAAAAAGGCGACAAAGACGTGCACTTCCAGTGCGTGTTTTTCCTAATTAAATCGTCTTTTGGCCATTTATTTCTAAAGACAATGTTGTGAAGACGATTTTGAAACAATGTGTTTTGCGATTGTAGTTGGTGGTATAGTCACAATTTAAACTCTGAATATAGGCAGTTCTAAAGCGACTCTGGTCTGGTTTCTCCTTATGTTGGAATCCTCAAAGCACCGTTTGTACACTCGACTTGTAATCCTCGGAAACAACAAAAGGCACACACAGCGTTACCAATAATTAGCCCTAAGGGGCACATGGGAGTAGATTATACCCTGAGGGACACATGAGCATCATTGTCGACAGCCACTTTCACACCGACCTGTATTGTCGGCACAGACAGCGGGAAAATTGGGAAAACAAATAGGTAGTGCAAGTGTCGCGATAAAGGCAAGAACTAAATTCCGCAATGCCAGCACCAGGGTGTTGTCGTATTTTCTCTGTCACACCAGGCGCTAGTGCTAGCGTCGTCATGCGTCTAATTATCTGATCGCAGGTTGGTACTTCAATACAAAGTGTGAGGACTTTTGCCAATTCTGACAGGGTGATACATTTTGGAGCTGTGGTCTCTTTAGCAGTGGCCAAATTGGAAGCATAAAGGGTACAATTGACAGCAATCGCCAAACGAAACAAGCGAACGCTTACATAGCCGTTGCAGCTCCACGCATTCAGATCATTAGATGCACGATGACGTCGGCGGCAGTATTTGAAACGGGGACGATAGCTTCCGCTGGTATAAAGTGAGCAGCGAGTCACGGGTGATAAAACTCCAAACTCTCGTCGGGACTTCCTGCTACCCGCCTCCGATAATTCGGCAGAAGTTGGAACATTTTTGGGTTGACATCAAACAAACCCCCCCAAAAAATCTAATTATCAGTAAGTCATTCATTTTGAATGGTAATGTGGCAATAGCATCTGCCTCACAGTTCTGGGGACCGAGGGTTCAAATCCCAGAGTTTGCATGTTCCGGGTTAGGGTTTTCTCCGGGCACTCCGGTTTCCTCCCACATCCCAACAGCATGCGTGCTAGGTTGATTGAAGACTCAAAATTGCCCGTAGGTGTGAATGTGAGTGCAAATGGTTGTTTGTTTCTATGTGCCTTGCGATTGGCTGGCGACCGGTTCAGGGTGTACCCCGCCTACCGCCCGAAGATAGCTGGGAAAGAAAATGGAGGGATTTTGTTTGAAATTATGTTCAACTGTTTTGGAGTCATAGTTTATCTTATATTTACGGTTTAAACTATTAATAGAGGAAAATCTAAACATTTGGGGCGTAACTTACACACAGTACCGGCAGCTCAGAAGAAGGCGGCTTAGGTGGCCAGTGCGAAAAGGTCTCGTCACTCAACTGCTGCACAACAGGAGCCATAAACAAAACTAGTGAGGGGTGAGGGTGAATCAATAACAATACCTTAAAAATAAATAAATAAAATAAATAAATAAAATAAAAAAAGAGTTGAACGCTAGCATTGAATTCTGCTGACACATAGACATGTGGAGACGAAAACAGAAGCGACAGGAGACGGGCCAGAAGCAAACACCACGCATGCAACACGATGGCCAAGTCCTCCTCACGCACACCCACTCACGGAAGAGGTCTGGATCACACACTCGCGTGGCTTTAAAGTCAAGTGGGAGCCTCGAAAAGGTCAAGACGCAGCAGAATCGTGGTTTAAAAGAATGTGTTTGAATCTGTGTACCATTCAATCTTTACATTTACAAGTCACAACTGTCAATCAAACAATTTCCTTTAAGATGAGTGGTCACTGCCAATTTTTTGTCTTGAGTTGCGAGCAAAAAATGCAAGTTAAAAATGCCACTCAGTTGGTGGCAGCGAACTTCACAACAAGTAGCAGTTTGGCAGATAGTGAACAATACAAAATAAAATGTAAAACGTTGGAGACCGGCTAACAAAACTAGCATCGCTGTCACACTCACTTATAAACCTTGCAACAACTTAACACTTGAGCACACATACAGTCAGAACATACAACAAACAATATATCCATCCATCCATCCATTTTCTGTGCCGCTTCTCCTCACTCGGGTCGCGGGCGTGCTGCAGCCTATCCCAGCTGTCATCGGGCAGGAGGCGGGGTACACCCTGAACTGGTTGCCAGCCAATCGCAGGGCACATAGGAACAAACAACCATTCGCACTCACATTCACACCGATGGGTAATTTAGAGTTGTCAATTAACCTACCATGCATCTTTTTAGGATGTGGGAGGAAACCGGAGTGCCCGGAGAAAACCCACGCAAGCACGGGGAGAACATGCAAACTCCACACAGGCGGGGCCGGGGATTGAACCCGGGTCCTCAGAACTGTGAGGCTGACGCTCTAACCGGTCGTCCACCGTGCCGCACAAACAATATATATACATATATTTGTTATCCTCTGCAAAAAAGCACTGATAATCACAGCTTAGTTGCAACCGGGTTCTTCTGTTTCATCATTCAATCGCCATGTACAAACCCAATTCCAATGAAGTTGGGACATTGTTTTAACCATAAATCAAAACTGAATACATTGATTTGCAAATCATGATCGACCTATATGTAATTGAATACACTACAAAGACAAGATATTTAATGTTCAAATTGATCAACTTGATTGTTTTTAGCAAATAATCATGAACTTGGAATTTGATGGCTGCAGGACGTTCCCAAAAAGCTGGGACAGGCAGGCTCATGTTTACCACTGTGTTACATCACCTTTTCTTTCAACAGCATTCGATAAACGTTTAGGAAATGAAGACACCAATTGTTGAAGCTTTGTCGGTGGAATTCTTTCCCATTCTTGCTCGATGTACAGCTTCAGCTGTTCAACAGTCCGGGGTCTCCGTTGTCATATTTTACGCTTCATAATGCGCCACACAGTTTCAATGGCAGACAGCTCTGGACTGCAGGCAGGCCAGTCTAGTACCCGCACTTTTTTACTACGAAGCCATGCTGTTGTAACACATGCAGAATGTGGTTTGGCATTGTCTTGCTGAAATAAGCAGGGACGTCCGTGAAAAAGACGTTGCTTGGATGGCAGCATATGTTTCTCCAAAACCTGTTTGTACCTTTCAGCATTAATGGTGCCTTCACAGATGTGTAAGTTACCCATGCCATTGGCACTAACACAGCCCCATACCATCACAGATGCTGGCTTTTGAACTTTGCGTCCATAACAGTCCGGATGGTTCTTTTCCCCTTTGGCCCGGAGGACACGACGTCTACAATTTCCCCAAAACAATTTGAAATGTGGACTCGTCGGACCACAGAACACTTTTCCACTTTGCATGAGTCCATCTTAGATGAGCTCGAGCCCAGAGAAGCCGGCGGCGTTTCTGGGTGTTGTTGATAAATGGCTTTTGCTTTGCATAGTAGAGTTTCAAGTTGCACTTACGGATGTAGCGCCGAACTGTATTTACTGACATTGGTTTTCTGAAGTGTTCCTGAGCCCACGTGGTGATATCCTGTACACATTGATGTCGGTTTTTGATGCAGCGCCGCCTGAGGGATCGAAGGTCACCGGCATTCAATGTTGGTGATTTCTCCAGATTGTCTGAACCTTTTGATGATATTATGGACCGTAGATGACGCAATCCCTCCATTCCTTGCAATTGTACGTTGAGGAACATTGTCCTTAAACTGTTGGACTGTTTTCTCACGCACTTGTTCACAACTAGGTGACCCTCGCCCCATCTTTGTTTGTGACTGACTGAGCAATTCAGAGAGGCTCCTTTTCTACCCAATCACGGCGCCCACCTGTTCCCAATGAGCTTGTTCACCTGTGGGATGTTCCCAACAGGTGTCCGATGAGCATTCCTCAACTTTCGCAGTCTTTTTTGCCACCTGTCCCAACTTTTTTTGGAACGTGTTGCAGCCAAAAAATTCCAAGTTCATGATTATATGCTAAAAACAATCAAGATAATCAGTTTGAACATGAACTATCTTGTCTTTGTCGTGTATTCAATGAAATATAGGTTGAACATGATTTGCAAATCATTGTATTCTGTTTTTATTTATGTTTAACACAAGGTCCCAACTTCATTGGAATTGTAGTATTGTGTGTATATGCTTCTGTTGACTGATTGTGGTGGCTAACAAGCTAACGTTATCGTTACTAATGCTCGTTATCAAACTTCCAGCTCACGTAAACACGACCGGTTAAATATCAAATTCAAACTCATTTCTGTTGCCTGTTTTTTTAATTGCACATTTGCGACACGGGCCTAAAATTGAATTATGAATTTTTGTGTGCGAGTTCTACTATTATCGATTGCCAATTGAAGATGGAAAGAACGAATGTCACGCAGACTCCTGTGATTTTCTGTCTAAGCACGAATGTTTTGGGGTTGGACGGCGGACCCCCCTTCACTATTCCCCAGCTCAGGGGTCAGCAACACGTCTCGGAGTCCAGCTGCAAAGACGGATCAGCCCATGACTCACGCGGGCTGCACACTCCCAAAACAATAGCCGGCCCGACGAGGCCCGACGAGGCCCGGCCCGGCTGCACAAACACACTGCGCATGTGTGCGCGTCTTTGATGCCAAATCGCTACACAACTGTGAGGCTTGCATGGAAAATAAATGCCATTATTTTTAGAACCCTAATCAAAGTTAAGAGTACACAGATCACATGTTTTATCAAAAGACCCCGTGGGGATGTTCACAGAGGCCTGGTTATTATCTGCACCCTTTCAAAAAGATGCAGCAGTCGTGGTAGGAGTATGAAAGACGTTTGAGTATTTATTTGATATCCAGTTTAACACTTTTTGCCCTCACTAGTAAGATAATTCAGCACGCTAGTAGAATGACAGTGCCTTAGTAGTAATGTTTTTCCCACAACTAGTTCCACTAGTAAGTGGAGGCATTTTAGTAGTACTAGTAGCCCTCAGTTGTTCACTAGTGCATAGTTTTGCCTCACTAGTAATATGTAGCCGTCCTAGTATGCCAAAGTTGTCCTACTAGTGACGACAAGCTGTGTACTCGTACCGTGGTTCTCAAACCTTTTACTCCAAGTACTAACCCCAAAAAATATTTTGCTCACCAAATACCGCCACAATGACCAACATCAAACGACAGTAGCGTAGTAGGCACAGTAGTTAACAAGCCAGGTTGAATTGTTTAACTAGTAGTCCAAATGTGGACTAGTAGTGGGAAAACATTCTCTGTCATTCGACTAGTGACTAGTGAATTATCTTACTACTTTGGATAAAAAGCGCACTAGGATGAAGTGTCGAATAAATGCTCAAACGGCTTTCCATACTTTCCGCTACGGCACATTAGTAGGACAATTTTGACAAACTTGCAAGACAATTCGATGTTACTAGTGAGGCAAAACTGTGCACTAGTTGGCAACTGTGTGCTAACAGTACTACTAGGGATGCAACTAATGATAAATCGGTGAATCTGTGGATTATTTGTTTTCATTTATCGGGAATTTTTTATTTTATTTCCTTCCTTTTATTGAAAAAAGACACTATGTCAAATTCACAGTGCAGAAAATACACAAACATAAATTAGGATTCAGTTTCTGGTTTTTGTCTGTAACGTGAGAAAATATGGGGGCGGGGGGGAATATGGATCATTGTTTTCCGAAGTTTACAAACGTCTTCCGTTGATCAAACACTAAAACAATCACTCTTGCTTTCATGGAGGATTAGAAAAATTTGAGAATAGTTACTGGTGCGACTTGAGAGTTTTGAATTTTGAACAATCTGAAGTTAAACTTCGTCTCCAAACAATTGATTGATTATCGTTGACGATTCATTTGATAATCATTGTGCACAAATGTCATTCAGCGGTGGGGGGGGGGGGGGGGGGGGGGGGCGGTACTAGTATGCTGAATTGTCATACTAGTCGGGATGAAAAGCATACTAGTACATGGACCTTAAGGATGGACATCAGGGATATGGAATAAACGCTCGAACGTTTTCTTTTTTGCCGAACAACAAGTGGGGACGCTTTTGTGCCTGAAAGCAGCCGGGCAAGGCCAAATCCCCCCCCCACACACAAACTCAAGTTTTCATCATCATCATCATCACGAGGGAGGAAAAGACAAGCGAACGGCCTGAGTTTTCTGACCAATTGTGGAATCAATCACAACATTAAAGCGCGAACCCCCCCCCCCCCCTTTATCCTCGACTTTCCCAAGCTTAAGACCACCACCCCCGCCTCTCCCCTCACTCGCTACTTCTTCACCCACTCCCCCTCTCTCTCTCTCAAAGCAAAGTCTTCTCCCCCCCCCCCCCCCCCCCCCCCCCCCCCCCCCCCCACACAAAAAAAACGCCCTTTTGTTGCTGTTGTTGTTTTTGTTTTGTTACCATTTTACTCTTCCAAGCGAACTTCATGGCGAGTCCTTCTTTCATGGTCCGGGGACAGCATCAGGAGCCCGACAACAAGTCGGCGACACAGATGGCACCTCTCGCTCCTGTCTGTCTGTCTGCTTGTTTGTTTATCCTCCTTCTCCTTCTTCTTCTTCTTCTTCTTCTTCGTCAAGCCGCGCCGCAAAGGCTGGCGTGGTACCGTCCGAATGTTGCGCTCGTCTCTTCTATTCAATGAGCCTCCGCCTCCTCCGCCTTCTTCTTCTTCTTCTTCGCCCTCACCACATGCGGGCCTCCCCAAGTTCCCAACTCCTCCTTCTGCTGCCATTACCGTAAAACACGTAGAAAAATGACCCAGGGGATTTTGTGTCCGCACAGCTTCCCTCAGTGATCTCGTGTTTCTCGACCTCTACGGAGAACCAAGGCACACATATTTAAATTCAATCAAATAAATAAATCACCCCAAATGTATCATCATCTTTCCCTATTGATGTGAACGGAAATGCCATTAATCCGATCTCACCCCCCCACCCCCAAAAAAGTGTTTCCGTGCTCCTAAAGTGTTTGTTTTTTTTATGAGAAAAACAACACTCCATAACACTGTACTTTAGAAAAACATATAGCTTTGACATCATTAACTAGAATGTAAAGAAATTAAGCTATTTTTGCCAAACTTTTGCCTTCAATTCAATAGGCATTGTGCTGCTCCTTCTGGTGTGCACTTTGGCCACTCGGGGTCAGTAAAATACAGACGTACTGCTGATATGCTGTACACGGGGAGGGTCTCAGCTCCTCGGTGACGCATTCATGTCGCATGCTCTTCACAGAGGATAAAGGATGTACACCAGTGAGTAATGTTAATGATCTGTTCACATGTTGCTCCACATTCGTGTTCAAATATCCATTTCTTAGTTTATAACACCACAACTATCAATGCTATTCATTAGCCTGTCTATGGCATTTTGCATAGTTGTTGTTGTTTTTTGTAGCATAAAGCTAAATGTACTTTATGAACTCATTCCCTGCCATTGATGGCATGTGAAGTCAAATGTCTACAGTATGTTAACTGGGAGGGGTGGCACACTCAAGGCCTGGGGGCCAGATGCGGCCCGCCACATCATTTTATGTGGCCGTGAAAGCAAATCATGTTTGTCGACTTCCATGATTTTTGCTCAAATCTGTGCCTAAATTCCAAATTGTCGTAATAATAAACAACGTCGAGATATTGCATTTTTCAGTTACCAAACCCTAACCCTCTACAGTAACATAAACAATACTTGAACAAACTATGATCCTTGTGTTGTGTAATGGTAATAATATGTTCTGGTGATGATGAAACATTTATATGGTTTCACTGTTCTAACGGCCCTGAGGGAAATCATAACTACAATGCGGCCCGAGACAAAAAAAACAACAAAACAACAAAAACAAAAAAAAGAGTTTGACACCCCTGTTTTAAATTCACAAGGTGCAATTCTCTTTGTTTTGTTTTTTGACAGTCAACTTGCACTGGGAGTGGCATTAAACAGCTTGAAGCCTCTTTTTTGAAGAATTGTTTACTAATCCAAACTGCTGCTTGTTGTGAAGTGAGTTGAGTTGACTGCGACTGCACAGCGCTCATATCTCAAGTCAAAGCAAACAAAATAGGCCGAACACGAACCGCGTATCTCGATAAAACACATAAGTCGGGTCACTCGTGTCTCACGGCAACACTGCAGACTGGTTTGATAAAGAGTAATTATGACTGTATGTGGTGTAGTATTCATCTGCTGGATGCCTGCCTTTAAGGGGAGTGGCTTAATGACATCAAATGAAACTCAATGTAGGTCAAGGTACAACTGTAATTTACAGTAAAAAGTCCATTTTACTTCTGTACCCACTTAGATTTCAGACTTTGTACTTTTTTCCTTTTACTTAAGTGCAAGCGTTGACGCAGTACTTCTACTTTAACCCGAGTCCTTCATAAGCACTTGGGTACTTTTGCCACCTCTATTTGCCCCCAGTTTAGTTTGTAATCAAGTTATCTATTGCAAAATACAGGATCAAAACGTGAATGATGGTAAATGTTTCGGAGCAGATGTATGCAAATGCGAAGTTGTCTTGTGAGCGAAGCAGCTGCTGCCTCAGGGCCTCCCTGTGTGGGACAATACAAGGAAGGCATGGCGTCATTGGCGCTGTGTATCGTCAACGCGCCAATAGGAGAATGGCCTTTGTGTGAGAATGGCCTACACTGCTTCCACTGTCAATGTCCGAAAACGCGTACTCGAAAACGGCAAGATAGGAATCAAGCCTCGGTCTTGTGCAGGCGGCTCATTGTGGACAAAAGTTGTTTTGTAGACTTTTGTGGATTTCCAGTCAAGTGAAACAAAAAAGATCTAGAATGACTCAGTCGGGTGCGAACCTCCACCAGCGCTGAACAACCGTAGTGTGGTTAAGTTTAAAAATAAAATAAATCAATTTGTATAAGCCATGAAACAAACATAACATGACTCACTTGACAGAGTGAACTAACAAACGAAACGAACAAACGAACATGCCAACGGCGATGACGCCACAACGTTCTCGGTGGAGGTAACTGACAAGCAAATAGTGATCCTCGGCGTAGGTAACTCATAAATATAGTACATTTAACGAGCCTTATTCAGGTAATTACGTGACAAGCAATCGTCAATGAAAACTTCCTCGGCGGGGATCATCTTTAAACGAATAGCAATTAAAACATCACTTCCTTGGTGAACATAACTGAGAAGGAAATGTCAATGAAAACACACCTTCCTCGGTGGAGCTAACGAGTAAAGAAACACAACTTCACTTGAAACGTAACTTCCATGGTGTAGGTCAGCCGTAAGAAACGCTGATGAAAACCTAACTTCTTGGCTGGAGGTTATCGCGTCATCGTTTTCTGTGGGAGAGATGCTGCTGCAACCCAATTTGCGCGTGTGACAGGCTGCTCGAACCCCCAACGTCAGCGCAAGCGTCACCGACGAGGTCGTCGTGTGAGAAGGTGAGGGCACGGGTGGATCGCCGTGTGTTCGGGACTCACATCTGGCCGTGCTCCAGTTCCCAGGCCGAGTTGCCCCGAACGGGTAGGCAGACTTGTGGGAAGCGCACGGGGTCAGTGGGAAGGTCACGACCTCAAAGGACCTCCCCGAGAGAGTGATGTCATAGCGGCGAGAAAACCAGGCGTCGGACAAATCCTCTGATGGACGAGCAGACGCGGGGAACGTCTTTCAACGTGACCTACGTGACTTGTTCTCTATGGTCACAGTCATTCTGCAAAACAACACTTACATGGGCTATTTTGTTCGATGCGAGGTTGTCGTGGTAACTCAACCTCCTACGGGGTTCCCTGACATTTTAGGGGATTTGATACTTGCAAATGTTTTCATTGACAAATTTGTTTTTAACCTATGCACTGTTAGTCACCGAATGTTACTCACAACACCCCAAGATGCCACACGATGGCACCAAAGCCCGGCCCAATATAAAAGTAGTGCTTTGGCGCCAATTTGGATGAAATGTCGATGAAAACACAACTTCGTAAAGTAGTAGCAATCTTCTTGGTGCCAACGAACTGTGTTGAAGTGAGGGGGTGAGCTTCTATTAGACAGGCCAAAACCCTGGCTAACATAAAAGTAGTGTTTTGGCATGGATAAGCAATTACAAAAAGTTGGGGGGAGGGAGCGTCAATGACTTGTGAATGAATTTCCACTATTTGCAGCAGAGCTCATGCCTGCTAGTTTGCTTGTTTGTTTTAAAATGGGCAATATGAATTGATTCAAAAACGAAAAAGACAGAACTTGCGTAATTTACAAGCAGATAGTGATACAGGCAAAACTTCCTTGGTACAGTTAACTAATACATACACGTGGACGAAAAGCTAATTTCCTTGTCATTAGCCATCAGCAATGCTAATGTGACTTCAAAAACAAACCAAAAAAAACAAGGATGGAAAAAAAAGTTGTTTTCTTTTGGACTAATAACAGTAGAAGTGTTTGTAAAACCCTACTAGATTTTTAGCAGAACACGCTCTGCCACTGCCACTGTATTTTTTTTGCTACTGTGACGTTGAATGGAAACTCCAACTTGTCTTTTGAAGTTATAAAAAGCCTTGGCATCAAACTTTTCTAAGAGGGGACTAATGACACAGCAAATGACCCCGAAATTGTTGACGCTGTTGTTTTTCACGATTGTCGGTTCTCGCTAGGACTCCTCTCCTATGAGCGCTCATCTCTGTGTTAACGTGGTGCTTACAGCACAGACACAAGCGGGACAAAAAAAAACAGGCGGAGCGTGGCTGGTACTGTTGTTGCACCACATGTTGGGGGGGAAAGAAAAAAAAATACATTCCAGGAAATCTCCCGCTTCCTGCCGCCAGCCCCGTGACTCCGCAGCGGCTGCTGTCCTCATACCAGTCACAGAGATTTTTCAGGTATCGGTACTTTGCTTGAGCGTTGATTTTTGTAACCGCTTGTTGTCGTTGTTGTTGTACAGCCCTACATTTGAAAGCAGATATCTGGACTTTGTGCTCCTTACTTTGTGAAAAATTGGCTTATTGCTTTGGTTTTTTTTCCAATCGCTGCGGATGATGACACAACGTAAAAAAGACCGAAAATCAGAAAGGTCATTTGTTTTTACAGTAATAGCCATCTCTTGGTGGTTGTTTTGCTTTGTGTCACGAGCCAAAATTTCAGTTGTGCTCGGGTGATGTCTGTGATGCCCTCACCTGTGGGCAAGGAGAGTTTATGACATGACAATATGACATTACAAAATGTTATTGTGATATCTTTGCAATGAATTACCTTCAAGTTCAAGTGGTTCAATCCCTATTTACAAGTAAGGTGCATTTTTTCCCCCCAGTTGTAATTATTAGTGAATTTAGCTTTTTTTTTTTGTTGTAAATTCACTTTAGGAAAAGTACAGGATCACGTTATCGAGCTGTTGAACAACAGCGTGCAAGGTTTAACATGATTTTTCTCCTTCTCAGTACAAGAACTATGTAAGTTAATAAAAGGGAAAATTACAGTGGTGGGTTAAGGTTAATTCATTCCGTGACCACGCTTATATCTCAAATCCTCTTTGCCCATTGAAATGAATTGAAATGCAAAGTACAACACATACAGATATACTGTACATAGAGATGGTAATAGTCGTCGTTCTTTGCAGATCATGAAGAAAATATGCCTGTTAGTATTGTTATATTACCTGTCTGCATGTGTTGCTCCACCATTTGTGTTCAAATGTCTGTTGCTTGTAGCAGTGGTCCCCAACCACGGGCCCGTGGACCGCCGCCGGGCCGCTTGGTACTGGGCCGAACGTCCGTCAGTACTTGTAATTTTACCCTTTTTTTCAAGTATCTGTACTTCTACGTAAGCGTAGAGTTGAGTGCTTTTGGCAACTCTTGCCTCAAACCCGACAGAGGCTCTCCAACGGGGTCATAAACGCAGAAGGATGGTAGGTGGAGGGTGATAAAAAGGTGGGGTACAAAGAAGGCGACAGATGCCTTTTGTGCCGTTTATAGGCTAGATAAGACAGTGGTCGTATATTAGAGAAAGTGTAGGAGATTCACTTGAAAGGGGGCATTATCTCCACTTGGGGTAGGGTTCACAGTACTGTCACAACCTGAGAAGATCCACACGGGCTCATCTCACAGAGATGATGCAATCTCGTGTCGGGACTCCAGAGAAAGATGACTGGATGGAGTCCTGCTTTGCCGTTAGCGGAAAACAAGATCGCAGGAGCACCGTGTTGTTGTTGTTGTTATGTCACATTGGGGGGAAAAAAAAATAATTCCAGCCGCTGCCAAATGTCTGTTCTTGTTTTCGAATCACTCAGTTTACAAGCAGAAGGTTTGTGTTATAGCATGTCAGAGCCAGTAGAGGGCAGAGTTCAGAGTCACAAGTCCATCCATCCATCCATTTTCTGTCACGCTTCTCCTCACGCGGGTCGCGGGCGTGCTGGAGCCTATCCCAGCTGTCATCGGGCAGGAGGCGGGGCACACCCTGAACTGGTTGCCAGCCAATCGCAGGCCACATAGAAACAAACAACCATTCGCACTCACAGTCATGCCTACGGGCAATTTAGAGTCTCCAATGAATGCATGTTTTTTTTTTGGGATGTGGGAGGAAACCAGAGCCACGCAGGCACGGGGAGAACATGCAAACTCCACACAGGCGGGGACGGGGATTGAACCCCGCACCTCAGAACTGTGAGGCTGACGCTCTAACCGGTCGGCCGCCGTGCCGCGAGTCACAAGTCGTGAGTTGAAATTTGAAATTATTCACTCATTCTCTGCTCCCTATTTGAAGCACTATATGGGTATTTTTATACAGTGGACCTAGATAGTTCCCCAAAATATTCACTTAAAATCACTGTGCAGTGATAAGGGAGTAGGGAATGAGTGAACGATTCATTTTTATATAATGGACAAATACAGTCCATTAAAAGATCCTTACATAGTGGTTCCTAAACTTACGACTTTTTCAAGTTACATGCTTTTTTTGCTTTCTGTTGCAAAAATGTGAAGTTTTTTTCTAACCAGGGGTCCCAAGAAAGTGAGCACTAAGAAGAACTGATGTCTATTCTGCCCTCCAGGGTATCGCAGGAAAACCCCCCCCCCAAAAAACATCAGTCTGTTCACTGCCACTCCCAGTTCAACTTTCAAACGTCAGCATAAAGAAAATGACATGTTGTGTATTCAACCAAACGCTTGACAGGACAAACTCACAAAAACATACCTTGATCTTGGGAAAGTCAGCTAGCTTAATGCCAACACATAATGTGAAACGCCATGGCTAGGCTAATGAAACTAGCATCAACATTGCAGGAGGTATAAACCTTTACACAATTGATATTTCAACACAAACGACGCAGCAACATAAGTCGACGCACAATATAACGATAGTCACAGGCATATATTCTTTACCCTCCGTGAAAACCAACATTTATTACTGCATCTTTCTGATCTGAGAAGAGACCGTCTTCTTTATGTATTTATTGTGTAAGCGTAATACTGCCCCCTGGTGGCCAGGGTGTGCACACAAGAAGGAGCAGCACAATGTCAATGGGCACTAAAGCATGAAATCATGAATTCTTTACAATCTTTTTATGTAGTACAATATTACAGTGCTATTCTTTCTTTCTCATTTCAATGGGGAAAGATGAATGGAGATCGATTCTAGTGTTCTGAGGCACCACAGTATTGTTTTTAAGGTTTTCGCAGCCATCGCAGCCTTCTGAGGGAAAACACAACAAGCAAAAGGCTTTAGTGCGCAAGGATCCTTAACTGGTTCCATATGAGTGCTGCTGAGATGGCTTTTGTTGTGATTTGTAAGGCTGCGGTTGACTGCGTAGACGTGCGCTGGATCCAGCGGTCACAACCAGCCAAACACTTGCACAGCTGCGTTTGCTTTCTCACTCCGGCTCTCTCCGGTCAAGCGGAACCTTTGTTCAGACCACATTAAAGCCTCGCTCTCGGCCCGTCTTCTTCATCTCCCCGCCATCGCTCGTCTCTTATGTCACTCACATCTATTGTCCTCCGTGTCTCTTTCTTTCTTTGGTTTTTTTTCTTTCTTTCTGTCTCCAGAGAGGTGACGTCATTTTCAGGAAAGGCCAAAGCTTGGAGGCTTTCACCCCGCCTCCTTTGAATCCCACACTAGAATCACAGCTGACACAGCTGGGAGGAAAGTTTCTTGGGAGTTTCATAACCACTTAAATTATGACAAATCACTTTTTTTTTTTTTTAATGCAGGCTGATGTTCATAACAGATTCCCCCCCCCCCCCCCCCCCCCCCCCCCAAGCTTCCTTTTTGGGGTCAGTGGCGCAAAAACTGGGATAATCCTCTTGACTTGGATCATGTGTTTCTTGTACTTTCAGGTGTCGGGCCTCAAAATTACACACACACACACACACACACATATATAAATATACCCCCCTCACCCCCTCCCAAGCTAAGCCTAGCTAAGCCTTGAATGAGTCAGTCTGGACCGGGTTGCTTTTCTGTCTGACCTGGCGCTAATGCGAGAAGGACCGTCTGTTACCCGACAGATCCACGCAAACCCCGATTTGTCACATATGCAACAAAAACAACACACACTAGTGCGTGGGGTGTGTGTGCATTGTGGGGGGGGGGGGGGGGGGGGGGGGGCTTCATTGGTCAATCGACCTGTCCCCGCATTGACAAATGTATTTTGATAAGTCAAAGAGTCCGTCAGCACAAACACAACAAGCACACTCACGCAGAAGCTGCTGTCGGCCACAGCTCACACTCAGACACTCATACGCAAACTCGCCGTCACACGCCACCCCGCCAGGCTCCGCCCCTTAAAGGCACGCTCATCTACACAGACAAGTATTTTATTCACATTCTATGCTTGCAATTAGATTTTTGTGCTTTCAAAAATGTTTAGAATGTGTTTTAAAAGTGTGTTTTAATAAGTTCTAGTATGTTTAAAGTATGTGGGAGAGGTAAAATAATTTAAAAAATGGTTTAATATGGTCCCTTTATAGCGTGGATTTTCACCTATTGGAATATATCATTCGCAATAAACAAGGGTTCACTGTTCTTAACAAAATCCTAGATCACATAAACACGACCAATTAAATATAACAAACTAAATTTTCCTATTGCACATATTGGTCCTATTGGTCCTAAAATTCAATTATAAGAAATTTGCTATTTTTTCTTTTTTTTTTGTGGTCAAAAATTTTCATTTTTGTTTGCCAATGGAAAATGGGAAGCATGAATGATAATGAAATTTAAAATAAATACAAACACACACACACACACACATTATATTTGTGCGGCTTCACAGAGTGGGAATTTGCGCCCCCTTGTGGAGTCAGCCGCTGTAGAAGAGCTGCCTTTTGAAAAAACTCAAGTTAATAAAAGCCCACTTGAGATCAACCATGTCCCGGGCATAGGGTGCCATTCAAGCTAGGAACGCCAGCAAGGCCCGTAACACACCAGTGACAGCCGAGCAGGACAAACTGGTGGGCGCCCAGAAAAGTCACACCTATTTGCGCATTTTAAATCGACAGATCACACCAAGAGAAAAAGAGAGAGAGAGAGAGAGAGAGCAAGAAAAAAACAAAAAACAAAAAAGAGCAGAATCTGTAGTTGTGTTAGGAAATGAAACTGAGCCACTGTGACACATACAACAACACGCGCAGTAAAAAGTGAATAACACGAGCCGGAATATGCAAAAAAAAAATTTTTAATAATAATAATAATAATCACAAAATGACACGCCAAATCCACCAAGTTGTGCTGACTGGCGAAGGCTGATGACTTGCGTTATGAACTGGACAACCAACAGCACCACACAGACATCACAATGCCAACTTGATCCTTGTCATGTGTCCTGGCTAATACCAACAGGCACACACTTTGCGTGTATGTGTGTGTGTGTGTGTGTGGGGGGGGGGGGGGGGGGGGGGGGGGGTATAGTGTGGGCACCTCAGCACACTCACAAGCACAGTACATGCAAACAAAATCAAAGATCTGCTCCTGCGCACATTACCTAATATAGAGCTGGGGTTTTTTCCCCAGATGAAAATAAGATTAAATTAACCTCAAATACATTCTAGATCAGAAGTTTTCAAATTGGGGTCCCCGGACGTACGAGGGTCCCCCCCCAAAAAATTGGATTCAGACATAAAAATATACCTTCAGTCACAGCTTCTCAGTAAGTAGCAGTAATATGCAGAGGTTAAAGAATAGTCTAAGAGTATTCGTATATTGTATGTGTACATGTGTTGCTCCACCGTTTGTTGAAATAGTCGTTAGAAAGGCTCATAACGCAGCGACACTGATGCTATTTGTTAACCCGTCTATGGCATTTTGCATTGTTTGTAAGCATGGTAGCTTGTCAATGTGTAATTATCTTTGTTTTCAGTTCAGTTCAGTTGCAGTAACACTAGTTCTTTTTCACAGAAGATAAAAGAAATTATATCCTTTTTTATATTGCCTGGCCAAGTTATGTGGTTGTTTTAACTACACAACATGTATTTCTTTTTGTTTGATGATTAGTTTGACAGTACACTTTAACTGTGAGTGGCAAAAAACAGCTTGAAGACAATTTTTTGGAAGAATTATTTGCGAACTGCTGCTTGTTGTGAAGCGAGTTGCCGCCATCCATCAATTTTTTGTTCAAAAGTCAAAGCAAAAAAAAAAAAAAAAGATCTGAACCACGTCTCATAATTGGAAAAACTGTACATCTTTGTTGTTCTCAAGATTATGACTTATGACTTATTATTTTTCCCTTAAAAAATTACATTATTCCACATCACAGAACTCCCACACCCACACGCCCACCACCATATGGCGGCACCATGAGTTGCTGCCCCAGTTAAGCGAGCTGCTGCTGGGACGGACGCTCGGGTTACAGAGGACAATACCCGCACTTATTGACTTTTCACACCAGTCCCATTCTGTGACCTAATTAGGCCCACAGCCACGACAACACGGTGCTGTCCGGCGCCGCGGGCGGCCAGACAACTTGACACATGCCCGGGGGTCACCCGAGTGTGTAAACAGCATCTTAAGTGGTTGATTGAATAAAAGCGGTGGCGGGGACCTCATTTCTGGGGATAAAAAAGGTGCTCTGTTAAAGTTAAAGTGCATCCCAGCGCCTCCACTTTAGTTCCGCATGACAACAGTCACTCTTTTAATTAAGAAGCCGTCCATCTCCCCTGAATGGGAGTCTGAATTCTCCCCGTTTGAAAGCGCAGTGAGAGAAATAAGGCCTTCAGAAGGGGATAAAGCCCCTTTCGCGCTGGCCATCCAAGCCACCTTTGTCTGAGCTTGCTGTCTTGCGTACAGTGAATCTCATTTTCATATGACCACAACATACCTGGAGGAGGTACCACAGTGGCAACATGGACATTTATAGTAGCAAAAAGGCGTTTTCAAAATGTCATTTTGATCATGGACGTGTATCATTTGGCACTAAACTGTGAAAGTAACAGTGGTGGCAATATTTTGCCGGATTTGAGATACGAGCGCTGTATGGTGGCAGTGACCGCAACACAACTCACTTAACAACAAGCAGAAGTTGGCGGATAGCAAACCATTCTTCAAAAAGGAGCCTTCAAGCTGTTTACAGTCAAACTAAACATTAAACAAAACGAATTACATGTTGTGTATTTAAAACAGCCGCATCATTTTGCCTTAGGAAAGTCTGTTTCGCTTAATGCTAACAAACTGCAAAACACCATGCGCAGGCTCACAAATAGCACTGGTGCTCCAGCTTTATAACCCTTGAAACAATGGATATTTTAGCACACACAGTGGTGCAACACAAACCGACAGACAATATAATAACACTCACAGGTATTCTTTTTTTTAAATCTCTGTGAAAAACAACTTGTATTACTGCAGCTTACTGAGGAGTTGTGACCACCTCCGTCGATCTATTAGCCATATGTGTGCATCATAGTTTACGTTCACCGCGGTTACCGCTCGCCCTAAACGGCGTCACCTCCCACAATACAGCTTTTGCGTTGCATTGTGGGATGTGGCAGCCATTTTAGGCAAACAAACAAAGACGGAGCGAGCCACTGATCTTCAGCCTATGCGGCACGAGAAAAAGCAAAGGTTCGGAGCCTTCCCTGGCCATTCCGTGACTGTTTATAAACAGAAAATAGTATGTAATCGGAAGTCATTTTCTTTTCAAAATTCTTCATATCTACCTCTAGTTGAGTACAGAGCGCGAGTACTTGTGTCACCTCCGGAAAGTAATAATGGAAAGAGCAGACGCAATCAAAAATCAATGGTGGCACGTGATGGACAAATCTAAAACAGGATGTAAGAATGAGAAGTCGTCTTGCAGTCCTTCAAACACTTCAAAGCACGTTGTCAAGTCATCAAAACATGCCACAAGCAAGTTTGGGAAGGGAAACACTGAGACGTCACCGAACATCAGCCTCCAACCAACACTACTTCTCTGTTCATAAAGGACGAAAGAGGAAGGAGGAGTGCTCAATCAGCTTTCTTCTTTTTGTTTTTTTTCTCAATGGCCATGGCACCATTGTGTAAATTCTTCGTCCTTTCCGCCTGCTTTCGCCGCCGACCGTCACTTCTGCATTTCCAGCTTGTGACCTTTTGAAGTTATTGAACTGCTCTGCTCGTGGCGCACATGTTATACGTTCTCTTTAATTTATGGATTTGCTCGCGTCTTAATTGGATTTCTACCTCAGTAAGTGTGTGTGTCTGAGAGAGAGAGAGAGAGAGAGAGAGAGAGAGGGGGGGTATGGAGGGAGGAGGATAAACACTCCATTGTTAGGTCAAAGTCGTAAAATGGAGTGCGGTCAACCGCTGAGATGTTTGCGCGTCTGTCACAAGGAGGTTTAAACTCGGTCATGTTCTTTGTCAGTGTAGCGCGTGCACCCTGTGAACTTAATCACGTCGCAATCATCGAGACCATCAATACTGTGCAAAAACACCATTAAAAATGAAAATCAAATACAGTGGTGACCTAACTTACATTTTTTTCTTTTTTAGACACAAGACGTCATGGTGGCGAAGTTTCAAACTAAACCTAAAACAAAGAGAATTCTACGTTGATGAATTTGAAATGTGATTGGTTAAAGAAAAAGTCCCATTGCTAACATGGGACTTTTTGGGGTTGTTTTTTTTCTACAACAACCAGTGCTTCTGATTCTGAAGGCGCGTGGGCAGATTGAATTGACATGGCAGCACACAGAAGATAAAATCTGATTCGACAAAAAAAAAAAAAAAAAATGTACTGGAAGCACTACAACCCAAAAAACGTCTAATGGAGTACAGACTATGAGGACTTCTGCCACTTGTGTAAAAAAGTGACACTTAAACAGACTTCCTTTTCTCCTTTTTCCTCCAGTACTTCTACTGAAGTACAGAAGGTGAGTACTGTACTTTTGCCACTTCTGCATTTTGACCTGTTTTTGCGAAAACAGCATGCGAGCTCCTGTGGGAGTCTCGTAATAATAATCAGTGAACTCTTTGATAACGTGCGACACCTCAGCACTCCCACATCATCTCTGACCTGAACTGTTGGAACAGATAGGCGTGGCGGCGATTACGGTAATCAGGTCCGATGCTCCGCCCCCCCCCCCCCCCCCCTTTTTTTTAATTATTATTTTTACAACTGGCATGGTTTCATAACATCAGCCACCTTAAGCAGGGGAAATGTCATGACATGACCGGGAGAAACACTGATGAGTTGTGACAGGTCATGCAAAAGCCTTCAACTTGCTTTCCTTACTTTTATTTAACGGAATCATGAAATTCGCCAGGACTCCGAATGGGAGAATTCCTACAGTAGAATTTTTAGAGTTGCTGTATTGCAATGCCATTTTATCTTATAGCATGGGTGGCAAAACTATGGCTCGTGGGCCACATGTGGCCTGCTCCATTCTTTAATCAGGCCCACTGAGCATTTATGTGATCAAGTCTTGTTTTATTTGTTGCATTGATTTGGCTGTTTTTGTTCCCAAAATTAGTTAATTTAAACTATTTGTTCAATTTTATGCATTTATTTTTTATCAGTTTATCTCATTCAGTAATTTGTTCATTTATTTTTAACAATTTTACATACGCATTGAACATTTTTTTATTTTATTTTATTAACACATTGGTTAATAAATTATAATCAATTGAAAATAACATACTTAAAAAAATTATTAGGAATTATTTTATTAAAATCAACTTTTTGTTGCATCAATATGCCCCCCGCCCCCCAAAATTGGTTAGCTAAAATCTGTTTATTCATTTAGGTAGTTAATGAATGTGCTAATTTGGGTATTATAAATAATAGATTAAAATATCAGTAAATACTGTTTCACATATACATTAAAACTATTTTAAATAATTATTTGAATAATTACACCTAAATGAATTATAATGATGCTCACATGTGAGGGCATTACAGTACTTTAATTGCTCTCTTTTTTTCCACTTCACTCAAGCAGCAGCATATCTGAAGCTCGCTCGTGACACACACACAAAAAAACCCAAAAATCTATTAAGCGTCGCAACTCCAAAACCCGTAAGTTGGAACACTCTTAGGTCAAGGAGGTACCACTGTAATTCTTTGACCATTTTAAGGCATCTTAGACCGTTTCAGGGAGACCACAAAAACACAAATACGTGAGTTATTCAGCAAAAAGCTACAGATAGGTGCCATAGGGGAAAAAAGTAAATAGGGGAATTTGTAAATATGCAAGGACACACAGTCGCAGAAATGCCATTTCAATTCAAATCATGATGTCACCTTACAAAAGAAAACAATCGTCACATTTTCTACCGGTTTTGCAGCGTGACCATGTCCAATATTTACACACGTAAGGGTTCGTTTATCGTTACGCAATTTGACTGAAGTCCTCCAGCTCACCTTATAATCTCTTTTACTACCCTACAGCTGTTACGACGCTGTAAAAGTCACAGGGCTTGAGCAGACGCATGGACCTGATGGATGCAGCGAGTGAGCGCTCCCTAACCTTCCCCGAGGCCGGCAAACAATGGTCGGAAAGAGCGCGGCGAGCGGCGAGCATACAAGAGCCAGGATGTCCGACAGGCCACACGGAGAAACCATCTGCACAAACAACTGTGACAAGCGCGCGCGCACACAAACACACACACTGACTTGTGACTGACACTTTAGCGTGACATCAAGTTGCAAATGTCACTAATAATGCATGTCAACGTTACGTGAAGGGGAAATCATTCTTTCACTTAATAATTGTAAAGGATTAGCAATTGTTGCTTGACTTCAGCTCAGCGAGTGCGTAAAGGCAAAGAGGAAACGTGCGACGACAACCACTGTCAGTCAGCCACAGTCCTATTTTTTTTTGCTAGAAAAAAAATCATCATTATGAGGACTAAGTGGCATTTTTCGAGATAAAAACTTGAATTTCGATTTTTCCAAGAATATTACAAGAATGAAGCTCTTTTGTTTTCAATAAACAGTTGAGGATGACGTTGCATCTTTTTTTCCCAAATCAAACTTGTGACATGACAAGATAGTCATTTTTTGGAAAGAAAAAAGTTGTTTTTTTCCCCCAATGAAGATTCTAACTATTACATGAATAAAGTTGTTTGTTTTTTTTAAGATCAATTCTTTTCAAGAAAGTCATAGTATTACGAGGATTAAGTCACATTTTTCAAGACAAAAAGTAAAAAAAATATTTTCAAAACAAAAGTCGGAATACTACAAGAATGTCCTTTTTTTTTAAGATTCTTCTTTATTTTATTTTGAAAAACCATAAACCACCACCGATCTTGTTTTTTGTTTGTTACATTGTTCCATTCAGCGAACACAGTCAAAGCCTCCGTGGACAGAAAATCTTGTTTGACAGGAAGACAGTTAGGGATGTTCAAATGTTACGTTGGTGGCGACAGCTTGAGCCAGCAACAGATGAATTCACTTGATATTGTTTCCTACGGGCGGAAAATAGTTTTGCAATTAGAACCACTTGGAAGTCAAACGAAAGATTCGGAGCTTGCACGGTATTTCCTGTCACCGAAACACTTGAGGCAGCTTTTTGCGACCTCGGCCGGCGTGGCGTGCACGTGCGTGTCAGTCCTACTGTGACAAAACGCAGACGCTGACGTGCGGCGACAATTTTGTCGAGCTGAGATTTAGCTTGTGACACACATCGGGAGTCATTTCTGGGATTCTGAAGTCGGGGGAGTCGGTGTGAGGTCAGCGCTCCTCCCGGTCGTGTTACCGAGGTCACGGGCCAGTTTGTGTTTTCGGATGCAAACGGAGGAAGGAAACGAGGGGCATGTGACGATGAGCTTTGTTTTGTAAAAAGCATTCTATTCTTGAACTCTCCCCAGTTCAGCTCCCATCCTTGACGAGACAACTACAGCAAGCGTGCAAGCCAAGGGCAACATCTGCTCGCATGTTTAACAAGACTGGAAGTACCTTGTGATTGGCGCAAATGAAAACGCAGAGCACAGCAGACTAAACAGTTGTGTGTACAGTGAATGCCCCTTCATTGCGGGCCAGACCCCTCACGAAAATCCATAGAAATACAAAAAGATCATATAAAACGGCAGTCCCCAACTTGTTTTTTTACACCGCAGACCAGGTACACCGAAATACATATTTACATTAACCGGCATAGAAACAAATCAAAACGAATGATTCGATATACAGGGTGTCCAAAATGTCACTGTAGACTTTCTTTTTGTATATTCAGTTTCAGGAATCATTTGGACACATGCGAGGCCAGCAGCATTTGACAGCTTTAGCTTTGCAGTTTTTCTAAGCATATCATTCCCTTGCCCATGGATCACCAATTGAAATTGAAGCAGCATTGTAAAATTGCTGCCTGCCAAGAGGTTTTCTGGCCACAGTTGGATCAAAACACGGAACTCCTAGAGCAGGCGTTCACACAAAGCCAGGGAAAGTCTATCCAGAGGGCTGCACGGGATGTAAAAGTCACATTTTGGTGAATTCAATACAGGTACGGCTTGATCGCTTTCCGAAGAATGTAGCTTTTGTTGATGGTGAGGTCCAGTGCAGCCCTCTGGATAGACTGACTTCGGCTTTGCGTGAACGCCTGCTCTAGACGTTTTGACCATCACCGTTTGCTTCCAACAAAGTCCTGATACGTCTCCATCAAAGATTGTCCCAATCCATGGAAGAAGGATTGTAGTACGGTCATTCACTGGCCACACTTGGCAACAACAACAACAACAACAACAACAACAACCCTATTATGACCACCATCGGGACACCCACCCACCAGAGACCGACAGTAAATTGGGACATGCCACACTTAGAATTTAGAACTGAAGAAGCCTTTTGGATTACAGGTGAAATGTCTTCAACAAACAAGAAGAATCCAGTTGCCACCATTCTACTTGGATGACTGAGAATCTACCGGGAAATTTGCTTAGGCCATAGCCTTGTCTAAAAGGAAAAAAGTGCTTTGCCACCATCTTGTTCAATTACTGGTGGATTTTCGCTATTCGCGGCAGGGCTGGGTCCATGTGACTGTTACTCACCCAGTGTCGGGGGCTTCCCTCTGGGGAGCGAGCCTGGTACCTCTGCAGGGCCACCCCTCCGTCGCCCTCCAGCAGCAGGGTGCAGTCCAGGTCGGGGCAGTGGTGGCCGGTCACCGGCGGCCAGGGTAAGATGATGGCCAGTGGGTAGTGGGAGATCATGCTGACCGTTTGCCTCAGCTCTCCAGACGCCACCGCATTCTCCAACCTGGATGAAGTCCAAAACAACAAATCTATTTTCGACTCCCTTCCTCTGACGTTTTTTTTTTTTTTGCTGGCGTCCCGCTGCGCGTGGAAGTCGGCTTGCCGACGCCACTCAAGCGTGCGAGTGATTCAAACTCTGTTGTCTCTCCTTTTTTCCTTCCCCCACCATTCATCCCAGTCAGAGGGAGGAGAGAGGCGAGGAGGAGAAGGAGGAGCCTTCACAAAGCACGGGAGTGAACTTAAAGACAGGAAAGCTGAGATAGACAGCAGGATGTTGTGCCAGAGTTTCGAAGAATCCAAAACGATTGAGGCACATTTTCCGTTTTCCACTTACACAATCGAATGAGAATTGTTTTGCCTCAGTCTGTCCCTGATGATATAAGTCAAATAGAAACTGGATAAAATAAGTGAATTCAGATATTTGTTTCTCAATACATTATACACGTTGGAAAATAATTGCTGAAAACATGCACAGACTAAGAACTACAGTATGTTGTAGTGAATTGTGGCGTTAAACTGTTTTTCACTTTTCCTGACTTTTTGGGTGTGGCTAAAACAGCGCCTCGTGACGCACTTTGGAGTCTGGCATGAGTCGCCTCTCCCCCACTACATAGGACAATTAGTGCCTTTGTTGGCATCAGAAGTTATCTGGCGCAGTTGCCACCTGCAGTTAGCTAGATTGCTATTCCGACACCGCGTAAATTGCACCTTCCCTTCGGATAGCCTGCCGACATGGCCGCTTTCGAGCGCATCGGCCATGCTAACGATTTTATTATTTTAATAATCGATTCATCTGCCGATTAACAATTGTTTTTTTTCACTTGAAAAAAATTCCATCCCTTTGTTAAAGACCAGAACATTATTTCAACCTGATTATAATTCAGGTAATGCTTTGATCCATGTAACATGTCAGAAAATAGACCAAAAAATGTCGATAACTGTTTTCCAAAATAAAACAAAATGTTTGCAAATGTCTTGTTTTGATGAAACTGCTTTATCATTACAATAACTATAATTGTTAATATGTACTGCTTTTTATTATTATAACAAATCTAATTATCAATATTTACTTTTCAAAGGCGGAAATGATCACGATTTGGAGAATTTTAAGTTAAACAAGGTCTCTAAACGATTAATCAATTATCAAAAATCTTGATCGATTAATTTGTGAATTGATTAGTTGTCGATTAATCGGTGCACCTCTAGAAAAATGTCCAACGTGACAGCTGCTGTGTGGACTGGGCTTCGCACTTGCGTGGTCGCTTTAGAGTGCCTCGTTGTCGTGGCATCGGTTCAATTTGAATTGTTGAAAAGTACAACCCCAATACAATGAAGTTGGGATGTGTTAAACACAAATAAAAACAGAATAAAATGATTTGCAAATCATGTTCAACCTATATTGAATTGAATACACTACAAAGACAAGATATTTAATGTTCAAACTGATCATCTTGATTGTTTTTAGCAAATAATCATGAACTTGGAATTTTTTGGCTGCAACACGTTCCATAAAAGCTGGGACAGGTGGCAAAAAAGACTGCGAAAGTTGAGGAATGCTCATCGGACACCTGTTGGGAACAATCAAGTTGATCAGTTTGAACATGAACTATCTTGTCTTTGTCGTGTATTCAATGAAATCTAGGTTGAACATGATTTGCAAATCATTGTATTCTGTTTTGATTGATGTTTAACACAATATCCCGACTTCATTGGAATTGGGGCTGTAGAATGTGACACTTGACGTTGGAATGGTTTGAATCAGTTGAGCAACGTGGCAGAAGGTGGTAAATATGTAAAATATCTTTTCACTGGGTATTTTTTTACAAATATTTCTTAATTGGGGAATTTTATTGTGAAAATGTTGGAGGATGTGATAAGTACTGCAGTTTGTGTACGTGATGAAATGAAAGAGCTGAACAGTTTAAAGTCGGAATGGTTTAAATTGATTGAGAATTGTTGACGGATGAGGTAAATACAACATGTAAAACATCTCTTAATTTGAGAATTTTACTGTGAAAACGTGTTGAATTTTATAGGAACTGCGTTTACGGTTTGTGCTGAATGAGCTGAACAGCTTAAAGTTAGAACGGTTTGCATCGGTCAAAGAAATGTCGAAGGAGAGGGTAAAGACGTCAAATGTCTGCATTCATTTGGGATTGTTTTCACGGAAAATGTGGGATAATGCAAAATGTGGGAATTTGGGGGAAATGAAAAAAAAAGATTTGCCGAATGAATTGAACAGTTTGAAGTTGGAATGTGAAAAAGGAGGAACTTCGTTGCTCAATGTCTCATTCACTTGAAGGAGCTTTTTTCGTGTGGAAAAGGTGGAATTGAAATAAAAAAACAGCATGATTAACTTTGCACAGGCAGATTGTTTTTCTCAAATATAGTTCTGCTATTGTATTGTTTTACAGTATATTTTGCTTTTTATACCTCATAAAGTGACTTCTTTAGCTAACTTACAACAACGAGAAGCACACCATGAAGTGACACTTTAAGCGTGCAAAGGCCAAACCATCATGCACATGATCAATGTGTAACATTTCTGCTGAAATGAGACTCTACCTACCTCTTAACGTGTGTGTGCATGGCGTGTGTGCGCGCATGTGTGATCAAGTGAAGGGCCAGTCATGTGTAAAACTCGACTCGTCAAGAGGATTAGGCCAGAGCTGGTGCACACAATGCACGTGGAATCAGCAGTTAATGTTGTACAGCGCCCTTTTCGCACTTCTAAAGCCGCTTCCAACAGTCAGACTTTGCATCCTGTTGTTTTTAGAGTAAATAAACAACCCACGGTGTAAACACACACACACAAGCACACACACACACACACACACACACAGAGTGCTGCGGCATCAACTTGTTTTGTGTCATGACTCATAACTCTGACTCAATCGGACAAAATTCCTGTCTCAATGCAATGCAATGCGTCTCCTCCTGAAATACGTTTGTGTATATATAGCGAGTGAGTCACGAGCACTTAAGAAACATATCAATCATTAAAATGCCTCTGCAACGGGACGTGATAGCCCGAGTGTGTGTGTGAGGAGAAATAGCAAATCACCCAGTAATGCCCAGGATGAAGTGTTCTTCTTCCTCCGCTTCCTGTGACACTTTGAAAACGCTGCTGGATGGACATTCGACTTCCTGTCATTCAACAAGGCCTGTTGGAACATGGACACGCATGGAAAGTATTGCTTCACCTGGAAATATGTGGAAAATGTGGTCACAATAGAAATCAAGACATCAACAGTATATGATTGAATTGTAAAATAGTGAACCTAAAAATACATCTACTTGAATTCATCTATTTTTTCCGTGGAAAATATCTGCTGAAAAATACATTTTTTTGTGCTTTCTGTAATGTCTAAATATGTAACAAGACGGAAAGCTGTAATTGGTGTCAAGGAAGTATGTTGAAGTGCGTTATCTCGACTGTTCTATGATACAAAGGCATGTTGGGGAGGAGCTAAGTTTAGCCAGGGTTGTTGGTGGAAGTTACGCAAAGTCCGTAATGTTTTTGCTATGCTGAGTGGCTGTTAAAAAAGCTTTCGCAAACAAACAACGGCGGTGTCATTATTTGCTGACAATTGCGATTTTTAAGAGATGTGGAGATGAAATACACCCGCACTTTCGGTGCATTTTTTCTAAATCATTTCAGCCATTTGTTTTTAAGGGTAATGTAACATGAGTTTGAAGTCATATTTAAAAGTGTTTTGGGGTTGTAGCTTGTGGTATAGTTAAAATTTACCAGTGGTGGCCAGACTACGGCCCACTGTCCATTTTTCTTTTTTTTAGCGACACGCATCACAGACCAAAATAAACATTTGACACGGCCCGTGTCGTTTGCCTGCATTATACTACAGTACTTACTTTCTACACTGGGTGAAAAGACAGGAGAAGAGAAGAAGTTCATTCTCATCTCTCACTTCCTTGTTTTCAACCAATCACACATCATTTGGTGAAATGTGACGCACAGAATGCTCCAGTTTTGTTTCAAAATGTGGAGATGTGATTCTGCTGCTCCTCAGTGCAAAGGTGGATCTATTCTAGAAGGATCCAGAGCCACCGGCGACCACGAAATCCTGAAAAATCATTGACTTTTTGCTGTACTATTTACGGTTTTTATTTATTCTTTAATACAGAGTATTTATAAAAAGAAAACTATTATTGCTTCACATAGCTTTACCTACACTGATGGGTTGTTTTAGTGTGTTAAATCATTTAAAAGATGTCAAATTAGCCCTTGCTCCTTTTTGGACACCCCTGGTTTGAAATATTGAAAGATACAATTATAAACATTTTTCAGGAGGAGCGTCCATTAGTCGCTATTCGCAGCAGAACTTGGTTGGTGAGTTACTTAAGTACGTACATAGAAATTCATATGAATAAAATATTTACAGCCGCCAACCTTACTCCAGGCTGGAGACGTGACTTTAAATGAAAGTTTTGTTCGCCATGAAGCCGAAATCCGCTTCTATTATTATAAATTTTATGTCTTCTTCTTCTTCTTGTCATTTTCTTTTACTTGTTCTCGCGGGCTAAATCAAAAGCGCTGTTCACTTCCGGGTTCACATGACGTGCCTGTGACTTCAAGCTCTTGTTTTTGCCTTGGCGATTTAAAGGCATGTCCCTTGCCTTTGAACGTAGGTTCTTTATTCAATGACTCGTAAATATGCTTATTATTTTTGCTTATTATTTTTATGATCTTTTTTTTCTACTTCACTTCCGGGATCACCTGACGTAGCCGTGACGTGTGGCTAGCGGTCCAATGAAAGTAGTAGGCTATTTAATTAACTTTTGTAAATTCAGCGCCAATGTAAAATACATGAGTAAAATGACGGAATCATAAGAGTTGGTAAAGTTCTGTATGAACCGCTGTCTTCTTCAGCACAAGTCAACACTGCCCTCTTCTGGTTGGAATAGGAACTCGAAGGAAGTCAAAAGAAAGGGACAAATCTTTTTAATCATGGCCGGCAGATGGCAGCAGAACGCCGCACAGGGCTCTCAGGAGTCACAGCCAATACGAAAAAAAATCTATAATTACAATTACAGTGCCTTGATTTACAAGTTTTATTCGTTTCGTGACCGAGCTTGTAACTCAGTTTACTCGTATACAGAATCAATTTTCCTCAATAAAATCATTTACGTATACAATTTTGTTATGCGTCGGTCTCTGGATTTTATTTTCTGGTTTAATACATGTTTTTATAAAGAAAAAACAGCACTGAAACATAACAAAAGATGAGACAAATTACTGTTCCATGCATTAATTCATACCCAACAATCCATCCTCTTGATTTGCTAGCATTTCTCTTGGCTGCACAGCTTCCGGTAAGAATTTGTATGCAGGTGTTAGGTTTTCTTTTTTGTCCAATTAGATTTCAGCCTCAATGTGTTGCCACGTCAAACTATTCTTCATCATCAGTAGTGCTGGCCTTCAAATCAGATTTCAAATTCGTCCTCACAGGGCCAAAGCGCTGGCCTTTGATGATGTCAACATTTTTCTGTCTTCCGATTGGTTGGTCATCGCAAAAGCTGTTCGACGAGCAAAATTCATTCATTCAGTCATACATTGTATAATTAGCATCTGTGGTGAGTATGAAGTATTTTATTACATAAAAAAAAAAAAAGGTTTTGTCAGGTTATTAGATTCAGTTCGTTAAGACATAACATGGATTTTTTTGTTTCGTTTTTTTGGACCATTTCAAACAGGTCCCAGGTGTCTCAAAGCAGCACAAGGCCCCGCTTTATCTCCAGATTTGCCCCGTCAGATCCTCTTCCAGACGGGAAGTGTAAACCAGCACGTGGTCCTCGTCCATAATCACCTTCACCCCAACCTCAAATTCACTAGGGGGCTGCTGGTCCCCTTTCAAGTCGGAAAGCTTTTTATGGAGCGCGCCGACGGTCGTGCAGCACCGCCGGAGGCTGTCTGCAGCTCCTCACCAGGAGGTTAATGAGAACAGGACTGCAGTAGCTTGTTTGTGCTGAGTGCGCAAATTCCCCCCCCCCCCAAAAAAAAAACAAAACACCAAAATATCCTTCACGTTGAGGACAGCTTGCTCACGTTGTCAGTTAATATGACATGAAAAACAAGCAAGACTTATTTGCTGTACTTGTGTGTAAGAAAAAGTTGTTTTAGGGCACATACTAAAAAATGCAAATATTAAATTTGGAAGCAAAATATATTACTGTGTAAAAACATTATTTTTTTTTTTTTTTAAATCATCATTTCCTCCTGCTGCGCGCCTATGATTGCGCTCATGGGTGCACAAGAAGTGATTGACACCTCGTCAGTCATGCCCCCTGTCTCCGATTGGTTGCTTTTCCTCGGGCCGGGTGGTTTCTTGCAAATCCAATTAGAGGCACAAGATGGAACCGAAGAGGATTCCCCACACAACACACACACACACACATCATTTTACTCATGTACCACTATCAGGTCATTCTGACAGTATTAGCAAATATGACAAGAAAATGTTCATTTGCTTTTTGGAAACTGAAAACTCGCCTTTTTATGTCAGCAAATTCTTTAAGGATGAGTGACAACGCAGACACGAGGAAGTTGTTTCATTGTTTCATCGACAGCAAACGTGTATTAAATCAGCCTGGACATGGAGAATAAAACAAAACAAACCCCCCCCCCCCCCAAAAAAAAAACAACCAAAAAAAAACTGTTTGAGGACATACACGACATGTAAAATCTTCGCCCCAATGATGAATGGCGACGAGAGCTTTTGGCTGCGTGTCGGCTCTGCGAACAAGCAGGACCGGCCTGCTGCTTTTGGCAAGAAAAGGGCTGGGCCTTGCGTGTGGTCACGTGACCCTCGCGGACGCGGCGCTTCCTCCGTCCGTGTGCGCAGCAGCTTGCAAAGAATAATCATCATAACAATGACGCTGACACACACTTTGTTTCTTTTACAGACGAAGTTAACAGCTCTTTCAAACCGAGGCGTTCCTCGAGGAAACAGAACATTTGAACGCCATATTTCCTCCAATAGTGGCCAGGGGCTTTTTATTGACTTAACTGCAGATGGGGGCGAATTCAATCGTTCACTGCCAGCGACAAATATATACAGTAATTACCTTTTTCGACAGGTAGGTGCGGAAGAGGGTCTCGCCAAGCTTGTCTGTTCAATTCGGGTTTACAAACCACTGCAATGACTAAAATATCCCTGCAGATGGCAGCATTCAGCCATCAGCACAGCTTTTGAGGAAAAGACAAAGAAGAGGTGAAACTCCTGAGAACAGTTGATGGAGTTGTTTCGGGGGGCCGCTATCAAACACAAACACAAACAAAACAAAACAGAAGAAGAAGAATAACTAGAGATTGCAACTCCATGGAAAAAGGATTTAGGTGCTGCCGTTTTGGTTTGCAACAGAGTACAAATGGGCTCTACAGTTAAGTCTTTAATGTCCTTATTGTTACGACATTTTTTTCGTCTATTTGAGGGCGGCGTTCAGTTTTGAGGAAACAGGGTAGTACAAAAGACATCGCCAAAGGAGGCACGGTGGGAATAAATTAAGGCACTTCCTCAACCCGCGTTCACGCGCATATACAGTATCTCCGCTTCAAGTGTCTTTTAAAAACGTTGCCAAAACACACAGCATGGTTAAAAAAAAACTCCCATCCAATTCAGAGTTCGTCTCGCGAGGCCCTGGCGGCGGGCGGCGGCGAGTCTCCCGTGACGCTGTTCTGGGCCACGGTTCGGATGCGGCCCTGCTGGGCGGTCTTGCGGGCGTGCCGCCGGTCCCAGTCGGTGGCCACGGCCTCGTCGTCCCAGATGGTGGAGGTCTCGGTGTCGCTGATGTAGCCCGGCTCGCCCGTGTAGTGCGTGGGGTAGATGAGCAGCGGCTCCGCCGAGAAGGCCCGAAGGTCTCGCGCCTCGTAGTGGGACATGTACGCCGCGCTGGAGAGGACACAGCGGCTGTTGAGCACAAAGGCTATTTGCGGGCGCGCTGCACACTGCTGCCTCCGGATACAAGTGATTTTTTTCCTTTCCTTCAACTATCGAGCTGTAAGCTCGACTTCACAACACGCAGCAATTTGCCACGCAGTGAACAATGCTTCAAAAAAGACGCCTCAAAGTTTACTGCCAAACTCAACATCAAACATCGTGTCTTTAAAACTAGCGCACTTTGTGGGAGTCGGAGTTGTTGCAGGCAGCCAGACTGCAGTTTCCGTAGCTCCTCAATGAGTTGAGACTTTGAACTCCGTAAAAAAAGTCGTTCTGCCCGTGTCGAGCGGCAACCGACAACTCCATCTGTATCGGAGCGGACTTGCTGCGTGAGAGTTCAACTGTTGCGAGCAACTCATAATTTAAGCAGGACTCCTGATGTCGTGTTGTTTCGGTCGCGAACACACCTTTCCAGTAAACGGAATGAATTGAATTAGCTTATGAAATGACTTTGTTCTTTGAGCTCTTCCGCCCTTAGCCAGCCCGCTCAGACGGGAAACGGAAGCGTTCGAGCCGGCCGGGACCGGAAACGGAAGCGTTCTGTGCAGTCTCGACGTGTCAATTGAGACGCGCATTCGTTGCGGCGGAGAAGATCACCGCGGTCAATTTTCAAAATAAAACACATTGACACGCGAATTGCAATACAACAGAAATGATGTCAATCGGTCATTCTTTCTCTGCGGCCCCGTAACAAATGCCTCACGGCCCGGTACCGGTCCGCGGACCGGTGGTTGGGGACCGCTGCTTTACGCTTTGCAAAAAAAAAATAAAAAATGGTGGTGGGGGGGCTGGTGCAGATGAATGGCATTTCCATTCATCTCAATGCGGGAAAGATGACTTAGGATTCTAAAAAAAAACATTTGACGGACTTTGTCAAAAACAAGCGGAAGAATAATAACAACGGGAGTCTGCAATGTGTTCATTGTAAGAATACTGCGTAGGTCACTTCTTGCAGACTGGGAAAAGTTGCGATTTCATTTCTGTAAACAATACCTTCAAGTACGTGTACAATTCCCGTTCCGTTCCCTACTGAGTTCATAAATGAATACGCACACGCACACGCATACACACGGTGTATTGACAGAGTCATCTATACAGGGAACACTGGACACACATCCCTGTGTATTTACGCAGTCACACACACACACACACACACACACACACACGCAGCATCCATCCCAACCCCGCCCCCACCTCCGGGCTATCAATGGGAATCCTGTCCCCTTCTCCGAGCGGCAGGAAGAGCCTTGGCGGCCCGCATTCCTCAAAGGGAGGCAGCGGAGGGGGAGGAGCGGGCACACGGTCCGACACAGGGCGAGCGCACAAAGTCCAGCGTTTGTCGAGGAAGAAAAAAAAGGAAGGGTGAGAAAGATGCGCGGGCACGAGAGGTGCGATGGGCGCCGCCATCCAAGCCAGAAGAAACGGAGAGACCGAGGCGATGTACTCGATTGCATCTGTACTCAGCGTTTACAATATTCACCTCATTTAGTCCTGCCATCTTTCTTGCATTCATTCTGCCCACCCCCCCCCCCCCCCCCCCTAAAATGGGTTCATTCAAATGTATGCACTTTTATCGATGTGGATTCTCATTAATTTGTCAATTGATTCATTGTAAATAATATGAGTACAATAAAACAATACCAATAAATAAATAAAAAATGCATACTTTATTACCTAACTGGATAATAAATGTGATTTATTATGAACACGTAAAAATATGTTTCATTAAGTAATTGGGTTTCTTTCATGTAGCTATTTTTTTCTTCATGTTATATTTATTAATTTGTATTCATTTAAATATTCTAATTAATTTATTGTAAATAATTATCCCCATATTTTTATAAAATAGAACTTTACAAGTACATTGTAAATAAATAACTGGTTGATTAATTGCAATTAAATAGACATTTTGTAGATAAAATAAAATAATATTAGTCAAATAAGCCAATTGTATTTTAGAAAATAGATCAATAAATCATTTTAAATCAAATAAAATGGGCATGATTAATTCATCATTAAATCTTTTAAAACATTTAATTTAATGATTATTTCTATTTTTATTTTATTTTTATTTTTTAGCTTATTTACAATGACACGTCCCATCTGTCCGTTTTAAAACTTTAATTTGGCCCTTGAGCACAGACGTTGTACAGCCCACCCGCTGTACTAGACAAAATAGTCGGATAAAAACAAAAACAAGCGGCACTGCGCGTCCTCTGTAAGGCAACGTGCGGCCTCAACAACAATCCAAGCACTCCGGATGAAGATGGCGGTCGAACAAAAAGAGGGATAGAAGAGGAGATAAAGTAGAAAACTGCACGCAAAGCGTCACAAAGGACATCGCCGCGTTTTTGTTTGCATCACCTCAAACAAGAGTAAGAGTGTCGTGCACCTGCGAGCATCTACTACTGGAGACGGCAGTAAATATTTGCGTTTACCAAGCTTGTCTGAAAGAGTCTTCCCTGTTTGTGTTTGCCAACATAAACACAGACACACATGTCTCCGTGCCTTCTGTTTTCTGAATTGCACACAACATAGAAAGGTGAAGGACTGTATCAATATTTTCCTACTATTTCCAATGATGCAATGCTAGCATGCTAACAGTTCTTATGCTAACAAGGGACAATGTAGAAAAAATGACTCAACAAAGCGCTAAGGTAGAGCGAAAAGCATTTTACATTGTGCCCTGTGGTCAGATCCTTTTTTAAAAGGAATAGCTCAATGCTAACATGCTAACAGTTGGTTTGCTAACAGGTGTGCCAGTTTTCTGAAAGCTCTTTTGTGTAAGTTATGGTTCACATTGGGCCAATGAAAAAAGAAAAACAACTCAAAACTGTTTAGTTTTTTTTTCAAAGCGAAGGCCAGTTTCAACCAACACCTCCGATCTTGCCACATTGATTGGACTCCAGGTTGACTCACTCTGATGAGCTCTTGGAGAACTCAGTCGCCGAAGGCTTTGCATACTTTACCCTCGAAAGAACTTGCATCGATCGCGGGAAATGAATGGCAGTCACATTTTTTAAATATGAAAACTTTCACAAACCTAATCATGCAAAAACTAGGGCATACAAAAAAAAAAAAAAAAAAAAAAATGGAGGTTCCACTGTATATCCATTTTATGACTTTTTGTTTGGTGGTGATATTTTCAAATTTGAAATCTGTGCCTTTGGCACAATCAAATAAAAAATACAATTGACTTACTTTGGGTGTTTGTTGAACATGATGGGCAGGAACTCATCGACGGGCAGCATCTTGGCGAAGGGTTTGGCGTCCAATAGCTTCGTGGCCCCCCGCAGCGACAACACGTAGCCCAGCGTCCAGTACGAGTAGTCGGCCTCCACCAGGTTGTTCACGCCGTCCACCGAGCGCTCGGGCTGCTGCACTTGCATGCGCTTACGCCCCACGTAGCTGAGTCGCACAGAATCAGAATCAGAATCAGAATCCTCTTTATTTGCCAAGTATGTCCAAAACACACAAGGAATTTGTCTCCGGTAGTTGGAGCCGCTCGAGTACGACAACAGACGGTCAATTTACAGAACGCTTTGGAGACATAAAGACATTGACAAAAAACAATTGTCCTCTAGCACTTCGAGCAGTTCGAATGACTCATATTGCAATAGTCCGGTGCAATGAGCATTGTGCAAGGGGCGCCGAGACTTCAAGGAGTGGATGCGGTTTCAAGTGACGAGTAGTGCGATCATCTGGGACAATGTCGGTTGTGAAAATGTTACAGATACTCCTCAATCAGTGTGCAAATGGAGCAGATGCTACTCTGGCATGAGTCGCCAGTATATGCAAATAGTGCAGCATGGCGAGACAACTACAGTGAGTGCACGAGTAGTCCATAATTAACAAACTACAGATCATGTTTTGATCATATGGGTAGAAGCAAAATCATGCATTGTAAAAATGCATACAACATAGGTAGAAGGGTTTTCCAGAATTTTGGGCGTGCGCATTATACATGGGTGCCCATTATACACGAGAAATTACAGTTACTCGAACTATTTCACTGGTTGTTCCTATATTTGTGATTAGCTGCTCTCTTATATATATATATATATATATATACTGATTAAAGAGTAGGAAATGAGTGAAGGATTCCGAACACAGACTTTCGGTTAACGTGGTGTGTGTGCTTACATGAGGTCCCAGGCCAGCTGGGCTTTGTCCACGTCATCCAAGATGGCCTGCAGTCGCCGCTTAAAGCGGGGCTCGAACCTCACGTCGTCCTCTAGAACAAGAACTTTCTGAAGGCCCCGCTCCACCACCTGTGGCTCCAAAAGGATTTCTTGCTGAATGAATGGTCCAGGCACAGTGCCATGAAAAATGTATTGATCCTGATTTCTTAAATGTGTCAGATCATCAATCCAATTTGAATATCTCACATAGACTACCCAAGAAAATAGAAAATAGAAAAAGACATTTCGACCGGATTTCATTTGTCAAGGGGGGAAAAAAATCCAAACCTATCAGGCCCTCTCTAATACAATACAATAATTGATATCAAGCGTTTGCGATAAGTGCCGGTGAGTCTTTGGCCTCGCTGGAGATGAATTTTGGCCCATTCTTTTCCGCAGAATTGGTTTCACGCAATCATCTTTGAGGGTAGCCCTTAAACTGCCTGTCTGGATTTCAGCGGTGGACTTGCTGATATGTTTCGGGTTGTTGTCCTGCGTGATTTTCTGGTAGACTACAGACATTAATCACAGTAAGTCGTCCAGGTCCCGAATAAGCCAGCAGCCCGAAACCATCACATTCCACCGTTTGACTGTCGGTATGTTGCTCTTTTTATCAAGTGTTTTGTTTTGTTAAGTCAGACCTTAGAAAATATTCCGCTTTTTGTCTTTCTCCGAAAGTCTTGGGGATCATCAATATGCTTCTGGGCCAATGTGAGACGAGCCTTGGTGTTCTTTCTCTTCTGAAATGTTTTTGTTATTATTGTTATATAGTCGCCCTTGCACACTTGGAGTCATTTTTGCTGAGCCGACCACTCCTGTGAAGCTTCACCAGCGTTCCCAGTTCATGGCTCTGACCGGGGTCCGCTGGGGTCCCAAAGTCTTGGAAATGGCTTGACGTAGATTTCAAACACTTTGTCATTCGTTCTTTAGATCGTGGGGTGAAGTGCTTCTTTTTTTTTTTAGACCTTATTCAATCTGTCTGACAGGTGGCGAGCGAGTGATTTCTTTCGTCAAAAAATCTGACGGTAATCAGGTTTGCGTGTGGCCAGTGAAAATGAACTCAGCCATATAAAACGGTGGTTAATCACAGTTAACAATTACAAATGCTATCTCACAGGCTACTTCTCACCTGACTCCATATTGAGTGATGGCTAAGGAAGCAGCCGATCTCGCCTCTGGTCAGGACCCGGCCCGAGTACGGGTCCTTGTAGCCGGGCATCATTTCTATTCCCAGCGCCTGCAGCTGCGATGTATTTAGAGCTCTGAGAGGTGGAGAGAAGAAGTCACACTCGGTCAGCGTGTTCTAAAAAGTGTTGCGTGTCGCAGCGTGCGCCGTATGAAGCTCAGAGGGGCGAAAGAGGGATTAGGGCTTTCTCAGAAGGATTAACGCAAGAGCAGCGGATCGGAAGTCGGATAAAAGGGTGAGACGAGAGACCGACGGGCACCAAAATGACCGCCGAGCGCCGACGTCGACCGCTTATGTCAACGTCTGAAATGCGCTTCACATACGCACGCAGCTCCGTTGGCACGCACGTTGTTAGAATCGGGCCGTCCGTTCAAATAAACCCGAAACAAGCCGCTCAAAGATTTGGAGATTCCGATCTTGACCTACTTGCCGTCCACTGCGGCCGAGAGCGTGGCGCGCAGGCCGAGCGCCGACATTGTTTTCAACATCCGGCTTCTTCTGTCCAGCCGGCGCTTCAGGTTTATCAGGAAGATCTAAGAACAAACACGTATGTGACTACTGTATGTTATGAAGCGGCAGGAAAACAAGTGATTTCCAAGGTAAAAAGTAGTCCGGGTCGAAGCGGGAACTTACGTCATCTAAGCCTATGGCGTCCTGCGGTGATGGTGGAGCGTCCAGGTGCTCAGAGGGCTCGATGTCGTGGTCAACTGCGGGGCAGAAAGAGAGAGACCGCGTCAAACAGAATTTCCGCCGGGAAAAGGAAGAGGGCGGTACACGGACCCAAACGTGACCTGGGCAGACGTTTTGACATCTGTGGACGCAAAATAGAGATTGTGGAAAATCAATCCTTTCGCAGCTTTTTCCCGCCATTTACGCGGCTTTGCCGTCTCCGTTGAGGACTCCAACTACGCGCTTGCACAAGTGTGCGCACCCTCTTCGAACTGGGATGCGATTGTGTTCCTCATCGACCAATCCCATTGAAACGCACGTTAAATGAGGTGAACGCACACCCGCCGCCATTTAAACCCACCTAAAGCTCAGCTGTTCCAGTAGGCTTTTCCTGACAATCTTTTGACGAGAGGGCGTGCACTTGTTGTATTTGTACTTCCCCTCTTGAATATCGATTTTTGAAATTGGGTCGTACAGGTTAAAGGTCACACGAACGATGGAAAAGGTTTCCATCGATCCGTTCTCTGTCCCGCTTATTCTCACGAGTGTCGCGGCTGTCCTCAAGCTGACTTTGGGGCGAGAGCCAGCCAGCCAATCACAGGGCATGGAAAAAGTTTGGCAAATGTTCAATGCATAACGAAAACCTGTGCCTGGATGGATGTTTTTGTACGCCGTGTCTCGGGCGCCGTAGAAAAGCGAGAAGTGGGAGGGAAAAAAAGGAAAAGAGACAAAGATGAAGTTGGACGCCAGCGGAACGGGCCGAGCGGGCGCGGCGAGGCGTGACAAAGCGCGTGTGCGTGCACTCACTCAGGGCCTCCGTGACGGTGTGGATGAAACTCTCGCGCTCATCTTCGCCGTTCTGCTGCGGCTTGAGGGGGACCGGCAGGAAGCCGTAGTGCTCTCTGTTACACACGTGCAGCTGAACGCCTGAAGGACACACGCACATCCATTTGGACTTTTCACATTGTGAAAATAATGGAAAGAAACCTCTTTGAGCTCCGCCTCTGTGTGTCTTCAATATACTTTCCATCAGCTCTTATATTGAGACATGGATGTTTGTTTAGACTGTCAAAGGTTACAGTATACTGTTCTTCCGGTTGAAATTGACTTTTGATATGGTTTTGGTTTTCATTTGATTATAAATAAATATGTGTTGAATTGTATAACATGTAGATGAATTGTAATTTGGCGAGTTATTGTTTACGGAATGCAATTTAATTTAACGAAGAATCAAGGTCTTTTTAATCAGTCTTGAATTGGTATTTTCGTTTGATTTGACTAAGTATTCATTTCAATTTGTATGGTTATTAATGGAACAGTATTTTATGTGAATAAACCTCCTGTATTTGATTTTAGTTGACAGGAAATATTCATTCATATCTATGTATTCATTTCAAGAACCAATTCAATTATTTATGAATATATTCTTCTCTTAAAACTATTGAAATTGAAAGAGTTATTTCATTTAACAATAAAGAATGAATGAGAATTGAGTTTCCTGGAATTCAATTGAATATCAAATATTCAGTGATCTTTTGGATTGAATGTTTTTGCGGCTTTCAAAGTGTCGAAAGCACTTTGAATGTGCGCAATTTGGAGGGACTTCTCCAACGCCGTGAATTTCGAGCTCCAACCGCCACACGCGGCTGCAAAATGTGCAGACAAACGCGACACATTCTTGTCAAGCGCATGAAAGGCAAATCTCCCGAGTCGGGTTTGCGCACACACACAAACAAACAACCCGCACACATGGCTTTGGTCATCTTGCTGTTTTCACTTACGCTACAAAGTCCTCTTTGTTACTGTCCAAACATGCTGATTAGACAACGAGTGACCAAATAAAAAGCAGCCGACTCCTTGTCTGAACTTCGACTTGAATACGGAACGCCAGCGCTTTTTGAGCGCGACGTTGAACGCAACGGGCGGGCCGGCTCCGAATGCGCAAGTTTGCCGCGAGCTTCGGACTCACCCGCTTGCCGCGCGGAGAACGCAAACACCATGATGTCGTCGAAGGCCCAGCTGTAGTCGGGGTGAGGCGGGTAGAAGGCCAGATCCCGGCTGGCCTCCCGTCGCAGGTCCAGCAGGAACGTGCTGTGCACCATGGGAACCGGGAAGCAGCCGAGGCGCTTCCACTCCCTGATTGGCTGGTAGTCCGGGGTTCTCTTGTAGTAGCCCTAAAGGAGAGCACGTTTGTTGTTTGGTTTGGGGTTTGGTTTTTTCGCGCATGGATGGATGGAGGTCCAGGTTGTACCTGTGGGGTCATGCCGCACCAGAAGTTGGAGTACAAGGAGCGGGACTCCAACATGGGGGCGGCCACGGTCAAGTTCTCAGCAATCAGCAGGTTGAGCGCACGAGGGTTGGTCAGGAGGTTGTCGCTGTCTACGAACTCAACACGGAGAGAAAACCCTCGTCAAATTAAAAAAAACCTTCAACGGGAAGAAACCTGCAATTTCCAAAACTGAAGTGAACGAGAGTATAGTCGGGGAAAAAATGGATTTGTGCATTACAATTGGATTTATTCCAAGTCATTGTATTGACTTACAAGTGGCCCGACTTACAAGTTTTTCAAGTTAGGAGCTTTGAGTTACGTGCAAAAAAACAATTGTGCTGGTTTTAGGGGGGGGGGGGGGGAACACATGAACGCAATTTCGATGAAATTCAATGGAGAATATTGATTTGATATCCGAAGGTCTCGGTCTTACCAATATGAAGTCGGCCCATCGCTGCCTGGCGGCCTTGAGCGCCGCCTGCCTCAGCTTCATCACGTGGTTGAAGCGGGACGCGGGCCAGTGCTTGGGACCCCACTCGTCTGTGTAGGACCTTCGCAGAGCGTCGCTGATTAGTTCATCAAAGCCTATTTCTCAAAACGGATGCAGTGCTTCCCAGCCTTTATTTTATATGCGAAAAATCTCACGGCACACCACCACCCAGTAAAATGTCTCAAGTCTTTACCTTTCAATTCATTTGAGTTTCTTTGGCCAAAGTTCAGTTGTATTTAACTTTGCAGTTCCAAAAATGAGCACTTAATCGTTTCCAAACATTTTTACTTCCTTCGATGTGCATGACATTTCAACTGAATAATTATTTAAGTACAGTTTTTACAGTTTTTCTTTTCTTATATCGTTAGCCTAATAGCATCATTGCCCAAGTCCTTTTTGTCCTTATTGTTACCAAATCCATAAAAAAAAAAAAAAAAAATAAATAAATAATGGATTCAATAAAGATGTTTTTGGTTTTTTTTCTTCTTCTTCTCCAAATACGTTCAAATATGAATGAGGCGACTACGCTATTAGGCTAACCATTTGTGTGTGTGTGTGTGTGTGCATAATGTTGCAGCGGCTTACTATAATATTAAATATACATTCAGGGAATAAAAGCAATGTTTTGGATGAGCACTTAAGTCTACTACGCTACTGTATTTTTTATGTCGGCCATGATTGTGATACTTGGAGAACTAAGTCTCTCTCTCTTTTTTTTCTTCCGGCAGGTAGGTAGGTAGGTAGGTACTGTCGGAGAAGCGCCGCGTGTTACGAAGCAAACCCTTTGTTGACGCAACGAAGCGGAAGCGGACGGCAACCGACCTGGGCTCCTCCATGGGCCGCCACTCCACGTAATGGTAGACGCGCTGGGCATTCTTCAGCCATTCTCGCAACACGGCCGTGGTGTTGTCCACGTTGTGGTCGCTCGCGGCCCTGCAACGACAACGCCGACAGCTGAGGACTCGCTTTGCGGACAAAGGACGGGGCGCCGCTCCTTAGGGTTGCGCGCCCGTCGGCCACTCGGGGGCAGTGTAATACAGACGCGGAGACGCACACGAAGACGAGTTTCACAGCGGACTCGGTAAGCTGCAGTAAAGCGGAGTCTTTTTTTTTCTGTGAGTATTGTTATATTGTCTGCATTGGAACAGCTCGCCGCGACGTTGAACTCTGCCCTTTGTTGTTCGCTCCCGCTTTTTCATAAATTCAACATCTTGTTTCTGTTTGGGCAAATCTTTTTCTGACAGAATAAACAAGGAAGGAAACAATCTTGTCTCTGTGGGTTATCTTTACAAGGGAGGCCCAAAAAAAAAGGCTCAATCTTTGCAAAGCGAGGAAAAGGCACAAATGTCACCGCTTAGTGAAGAGCAAGCAAAGAAACGGAAGAGGAAAGAAAACAGCTGCACTCCAATTGCGCTTTGGCGGAGTGGGTACAAAAACAGCCGCTAGTCACAACAAAACATGCGAAGGTTATGTCAAACTAATCCAAGTCGTGTTTGGTAAATACCAACGCCACATTCTTTGATTTTGCGATTGTTAACCTGAGGAAAAGGTGTGTTTTCCCTTTGGGGCTGTTTTGCTTCTGTCCCGCTCCTCTTGAGCTTCATCTTTTCATTGAATCCTCTTTTGCTTTTTTCATCATTATTTCTGTATAAAGCGTGATGGATTTGCTTGGTGCACCGTATGAATGGTTACAGCGTATACAAAGAAACCTCGCCTTGTCTTGCCCGGTGTACGAGCAGACGTGTGCGTGCGCGTCAGTGCCGTGTTTGGGTATTCACGTTCAAATGAAAAACACGTACCGACAAGCACGTGCGTATCAGTCGCACAAAAAGGCAGCCGCCGCATCGTGACTATTTTGGATTGTATTTTAGGGTATGCCAGGCAAAGCGGGGAGCACGCTGTAATGAGTCGCCTTAAGCGCGCATTTAAGCGCTTCTTCAAGCGCTAAAGCGCACGTCGGCGAGACACGCGGACGTGCTGCGACAAGCCGCTACGTGGCGCATTGCGGCTTCAGGAAAATCAAAAGTAGCTTCCCAAAATTGTATTTCAGCAATTAAGAGGCAAACTTCACTTTTGTACAGTCCTGACTGGTTTCTTCTCGTGAATGCCCGCGTAAAGTGTCAACCTTTGCAAATTGCCCACGTTTTGCAACCTCCGTCAATACGCTGCAGGAAAAAAAAAAAAAAGTCAGCGCAAGCAGTGGAAAAGTCCACCAAAATAAAGGTGCGCACACTTCCAGGTAAGAGCGAGCCTGTCGTTTGCTCATCGACGTGTTACTCTGCCGTACGGGCAGCAAATGACAGCCGGCCGTGGCGTCCGACAGCTGCTTCACGTGCGCGTTATTGACTTGTTAGCGCCTGCGTGTGTAATTTGCTGATAAGTCGTTAAGAAAAAAGAACCCAAAAAAAGCCATGCGCACAAATTGCACGTGTCAGGCTTTCAGTGTATGTATCTGTGTGCGTGTGGAGCAACTACGGAAGCCTCAAAGGATCCCAAAAATTGCAAAGTGGAATTTGCGGCCATCCGTGCGTGTCGAACGCGAACGTTGTTGTTTTCATCTGGGACAGGAATGTTTTTGGTGAAGCAGCGTGTGGCATTTTTCCCAAGGTTGTTGTTTTTTTTTTTGCAGCCGTTCGCTCCCTATTTTTCAATGAGGTTGTTATGTGACTTGGGTGTGAAGCTTTTTTGTTTTTCCCGTGCCCTCCGAGCACACGCTGTGACTTTCCACGATGACTAACGCTGTTACATCCCCTGGCTGCTTTTTCTTTCTTTTTCTTTTTTGCATTTGGAATGAAGCATCACTGTAAAATGTCAAACGCAAATATCACACGCCCATGGCTGCAGTTTAATCACACGTGTTTATGAAATATGCCATGACAAAAACAAAGAAACAAACAAACCAAAAAAGATATCAAATGTCGTCTTCACAGCAGAGATATTGATTATTGAATGTATTCGTGTCTGCAGATCGCTACAGATGTATTTTGCTCGTTGCAGTCGGCCGCAACAAGTTTTGCTCCCTCCGGCCAATCAGAGGACGGGAAAATGCTAACGTCATCGTGAAGATCAAATGAACGAAACAGTCCCATTTGCTAATTATTATTATTGTATTCTGAGAATGAAAGCCACAACCGCAACAGCAACAACAACAACAACAACAACAACAACAACAACAATCAATTCAAACAATCTTCCATAAACGTAGCGGAAGCGGCGCAGCCGAAATGTTTTGAGCAGATTCATAGAATAGAAACGCTGTGCCGCTGCCTCCCCGTCACACGTGATTTGGTAAACCGCAGCCTCATTAGTCTGCTCCCCGAAGGTGTTTTAGTTTGACTTCCCTCTTTCGCCTTCGCTGTCTTCGTTCCTAATCGCCATCTGGGCAACACGTGTCCTTTTTTTGGGGGGGGGGGATTGACGGTGGGCGTGGTTCCAGCCCATCCAGCGGACACGCCCACAGCGTCTGAGAGTGGAGACGACACCTTTGATTTTCTTTATTCTTTTAAATTTGGCAGGATTGTCCATTTTCACGTTACGGGGACTTAGACGACCGCGCGAAACCTCGGCACGACACTGCGAAGGCGCTCGCTATTTGAACGTCTTTCCCGTGGAGGCCGAGAAGAAAAAGAGCGACGAATTCCTCATGACTCTCAGCGTCAACAAGAAGTGGACTCGCGCTCAAGTGTGACATTTAGGAGTCATATTCAAGGTTATTCAGAGGCTTGCCCCAAACCCCCCTGAAGTGCCCCTGAATAGATGGGATACTGCGAAAAACACGCCGCATTGAAGGCATCAGACAAACTAACAACAGCAATGGCGGAGAACGTTCTCGCGCGAGGTTACTGGTGGCATTTGATGTGGAGAACGAGGGCTGCCGCGGCCAAGTGGAGACTGTGGCGTACAATATTGCAGCATTGAGCGCGAAGGCGTCATTACAGGGAAAGCTAACATTAGCCATTATTTCGTCGGGATATGCAGATATTGGCAACGGCAAGGAAACATTTGATTCTCGAGGAGAATGAGGGCAGCTTCAGCAAAGCGGAGACCGCGGAGTGTATTCCAGTGAAGCCCCTCGATTCACGTCGAGACGTGCGTGCGTTCGCACCTATGGACTGCTCTGTGTGTGTAAAAGTAGCGGTCGGTTGAGGAATTCCAATTCATGTAATATCGATGTTAATTGCCGTTAGCCCATCGATGGCTTTTTGCAGTACATGTTAGCATCACGCTAGAGGACTTTCCTTCGGTGAAATGATATGGTTTGAATAATAAATGAAGACAAATCTGCCCTAGCGACCAACCTTCTTAGCAACGTACCTTCCTTCCCCAGAAACATCCACGTAGTAATTTACATTCGCCCATCTATGGCGTTTTCAATTACATGCTAGCATTAAGCTAAGAGACTTTTGTCAGATGGTCGGCTTTAGTGTTGCAATATACAAGGTTTAATTCGCTTCTGTCTTATGTGTTTAGTTTGACAGTAAACGCAAAAAGCAAACAAATGGGCAACGGAGGAACCCAAAATGAAGCCCCCGGACGAGTTGAAAATGATGATGATGCGACGCTTCCGTGTTTGTCCTGCCGCTCCTGGGAATGCTGCCGAAAAACAAGCAAAGCCGCAAAGCTGCGTTTCCTCCTGCGGGGTCGCGAAAGGAGAGAGAGAGAGAGAGAGAGAGAGAGAGACACAAACAGACCGCTTGTAATCCAGCTCTGGGACGGCCGCGACAATTGTCTTTTGTTTACTCCGCGCTGTGCAATGAACGCCACTAACTCTTTCCCACGAACGCTTTGTCCTCAGGGGCCCGCAGATGATGAGGCCGCGAGGTCGGCGAGTTCGGCAAAGGAAAGCTGCCTTTGAGCCGCGTCGTAATTTCAAACGATACCTCGCCTGCGGGAAGGACATGGAAACGCGAGCAAGGTGTTGCCGTTATGAGGAAAGAGACGTTGCGTCGGCTTGTGGCTCAAAGGAAAGCAAAAGGCATATTTCCAAAATAACAACGGAAAGTGAAGGCCAGGAGAATCAATTGAATCCCAATTTTCATATTATTATATATTGCAGAATGGAAATGAATTGAAATTCTATATTTAAAAAAAAAAACATTTGAATGCCAAAATAACTCAAATGTAAACAGTCCGGTCCGGAAAATAGGCTGCCGGGTTACGTCGTGGTTCGTTTTCAGTGTTGTCCGCAATAAACTCGAATATTATAGCCGCTATTTCGTACAGCTCTGGAAAGACAATGAAGACACAAAAAACAAACATTTAAAAAAAGAAAAAAAACACGACCTTTTTGCTATTTTATTAACTTGGATTAACTTGGGTTGGGCTTTGGAGCGTTTAAAAAAAAAAAAAAGGAAAAATGAAAAAAAGGTGGACAATCATGACTCATGCAAAATGAATTTGAATAAAAAGCAAAAACTCCAATGTAAACATTGCTTATTGTGATGACACTTACACCTGTTGCGTTATTGTGTGAACTGAGACATGTCAGGAAAAGCCTACTCGAACATCCGAATTGTATTTAGAGTTAATCAGAGGCACCTTAAATAGTTGCAGGTGTGTGCCGACTCCCATTTAACACGAGGTTGAATGTGACTGGTTAATTCTAAATACTGCCGCATCGCCGTTTACAAGAGGGTGTGCACACTTGTGCAACTATATCGTCCTAGTTGATTTTTGTTTTTACTTCTCACAGTAAAAGATTGATTTTTTCAATTGAGTTTGAGTGCAGATTCTTTGTTACATTATTTTGTTTCCATCTTTTTTTTTATATACCTATGACCAAAAAAATGGCATTTGAGCAGGGGTGTGTAGACTTTTTCAATCCACTGGAGGTAGGTAGTAAGGTAAGTAGGAGAGAAGGTTGGACAGGAAGGTTGGTGGTTGCTTCGAGGAAATTCTGGTCCACCGTCCGGCGTCTCAGGAGGGGGGAGCAGTGCACCGTGGTTAGGGCGTGTATAGCGGGCGTGGGGCGCCGCTGACCTCGACTCGGGACGTTGTGAGCCGCTGGGGAGACCACTTCGAAGACCTGGGAGCGGGGTCCGGGTCCTCTCCTATCTCTGGGGTCGAGGTCACGAGGTTAGGTTAAAAAGCTCCTCGGTGGCAAGGCCCCGGGGGCGGATGAGATTCCTAAAGGTTCTGGATCTTGTAGGGCTGTCCTGGTTGACACGCCTCTGCAACATCGCGTGGGCATCGGGGTCAGTGCCTCTGGATTGGCAGACTGGGGTGGTGGTCCAACTACAGGGGGGATCACACTCCTCAGCCTCACTGGTAAGGTCTATTCAGGGGTGCCGGAGAGGAGGGTCCGTCGGGAAGTCGAATCAGATTCAGGAGCAGCAGTGTGCTTTTCGTCCTGGCCGCGGAGCAGCGGACCGGTTCTACACCCTCGGCAGGGTCCTCGACGGTGCGTGGGAGTTCGCCCAACCGGTCTACGTGTGTTTTGTGGACTCGGAGAAGGCGTTCGACCGTGTCCCTCATGGAGTCCTGTGGGGGGCGCTTCGGGCGTATGGGGTACCGAACCCCCTGGAGCTAAGCCGAAAGGCGAAGCTCTCGATTTACCGGTCGATCTACGTTCCTCCCCTCGCCTATGGAAAGAACCAGATCCCCGATACGACCGGCCGAAATGAGTTTCCTCCGCAGGGTGTCCGGGCTCTCCCTTATCTCCCTTAGAGAACGGGCGAGAAGCTCGGTCATCCGGGAGGGGCTCAGAGTAGAGCCGCTGCTCCTTCACATGAGGTGGCTGGGGCATCTGATTCGGATGCCTCCCCGGCGAGGTCTTCCGGGCACGTCCCACCGGGAGGAGACCCCTGGGAGTACCCGGGACACGCTGGCCCGGGAACGCCTCGGGATCCCCCCCGGAAGAGCTGCATGAAGTGGCTGGGGAGAGGGAAGTCTGGGCGTCCCTGCTAAAGCTAGCCGAGCTCAGATAAGCGGTAGAAAATGGACGGATGGATGGAAAAGTCTGCTAGCGTTAAGCTAATAAATAACGCAAAAGGCCATCGACGTGCGCGCAGATATTAGCATGGATGTCACAGTAATATCAACGCGAAAAGAATTGCTACATTAACACAAACAGAGCACACGACAATACTCACAGGCATATATTCTCTCTTGGATCTGTGGGAACAACAAATATTACCGGAGCTGAGTAGGGGACCTTCTCTGCCTCTTCTTCTCGCTGTGAATTAGTAAACCGAAGGCACGCACTCGTGCGCACGAGCGTTCTTGACGGCCCACTGAGAGTTTTTCTCAGCGCCGCCGCCGCTTTTCACGTCGACGTCTCAGCCCGAACACGGACGGCAAAACGCGCACGAAGATGGCGTCGGTAAAGAGGCGTGACCAGCCAACGACAATTCGGGTTGGACTTGACGCCGCCGTCCATCGTGCGACTTTTGAAAAATCTTTTTCATTCAATTTTCAAAAATAACAAAAATATTGAATTGAAACAAAATTCCCCCAAATATATTTGAAAAATATCTTCTAATTCAAAAAAAAAAGCTACATTCAACAATAAGAGACTTTTTGTGCGTTCCAAACAAAGTTGGAGTTGAGTTGAAGCCTAATCGACCAAATTGCCACCCGCCCATGAAACCAGAATATGCTCATCATCACTTCTTCCCCATTCGCTCGTGCAGGTGTGCCCGACCACGTGACCTTCCCCTCGTCCACATTTTTGGACACGCGTGACTTCCTCCCGCTACTAATCCTGCTGTCAAAGCAATTTAATGTCTCCTTTCAAAAGCGTGTTTGTTGATCCTTTTAGATTGTCTTTTCAAAACGCACGCTGCTTTGAATGGCTGCCTGCCGCAGGCGCACTTTTGTCAACTAGTAATCATAATGACGAATAATAATCCAAAGTGTTGTTCTGACCAGATGGCGATGCGCTCCTTGGGGTAGTCGAGCCTCTCGATGCAGCCCAGGTGGTGAGCGAGGCTGTGCGCCGCGTTCCGAGCCGCGATGGCGATCAGGACCTTGGGTCGGAGCAAGGCCGACTCCTCCGGCGCGGCGGCGGCGGCGGCGCTCGTCTCGTCGGCCTCCGCCAGCAGCGTTACCGGCTCGGAGCCCACGCCGGCCCGCAGAGCGCACAGCGCGGCCAACAGCAGCAGAGGCGCCCGCATCTCGTCGTCGGCTTTGCTGGTTGTGCTGCTGCCGCTGCTGGACTGGTCTGGACTGGACTGGACTGGACCCGACCCGTCCGGACTCACCGCTGAGGAGTGAGTGAGTGAGAGAGTGAGAGAGCGGGAGGGAGGGAAGGCTGAGAGAGACTCCTGTCACACCTTGCAGACGCTCAGCAACTTTGGAGGCATACTGACCCCCGCATGTTCGCGGTTTGGCATCCGCGGATTCATCTCTTTGCAGACTTGCTTAAAAAAATAAAAAAAAATATATATATATATATATATATATATATATATATGTTATTGTTTCCCAATGCTCTGTTTAATGGCGTTTTCTTGTGGGATTTTTTTTTTTTTACTGTTTTTTTTCATGGCGCTTATAATGAGCATCAATGATTTGCAGATTTTCGCTATTCGCAGTCAGTCCCTACTCCCCGCGGATCGTGGTGGTCCATTGTTATTATTTTCGAACGATTGCCCACGCACGAGGGGCGGGGTCAGCAGGCGGAGGTGGCCGCCCTCCAGTCTACGGTGGCCACCACCTGGCTCCGCCCCTCTGTACAGTATATTTATTAGCGCTCCAAATGAATCGGTGCTAAATCGAGTTCATTCGTGAGTGCGGCAAAATCAATAAATAAAACAACAACAACGCAGAGTCAAAATGTTCGTATTCCAAAGGAATTAACACAAATCAAAGAATGACGTACGATGGCAAGATGCTGCCTTTAATTCCTTAGTTTTATGGCCGCCGCTTTGACTTAGTGCACATATGCTCACTTGAACAGTAGCTTCCAAATCCTGTAGTTGATCGTGAATCACAGGCGCACGTTGCCGTCCCCCCCCCCCCCCGAAACGATAATCTCCGCAGATCGAGGCGTCCGATTTGCCGTGCCCCGAGAGCTGCATGCGTGTTCATGACTGCGAACGTAGCAGATCCATCGCAAAAGGTTATGCGAGATCATTCACCACATCCCAGCAGATGATTGACAAACGCTAACTAGTAGTTAAGCTAACTCGCTGGCTTGGTAGAAGCAGATGTTGCAAGCCATCTTGGATTCACACATGCGCACGATACGGCGAGGGATCCTGGTTCAAGTAAGCCATTTCAAACTGAAAAGAAGCATTTTGGCAGCGGTTGCTAAAACGGGTCAGCCAAAATGCATCATGCATGTTTTCTGTTGTTCTACGACCCCCCCACCCAAAAAAAGACCATTACTTAGCCAGAGGGCTACAGATAGTTTTTAAATAATCAAATTGGATTTTTAATTTGTTTGACGACGATATGTCTTTCTTTTGGAATAGTACAAGTAGGAACAATTTGATTGTGATTTGCTAGTCAGGTTACTGTCAATACGAATAGCAATATAAATGAGTTGCCCCAATTATTATTGTTAACTTATTTATTCAATGCCCAGCACAAAAAAATAAACAAATAAAAGAGTTGGTATAAGATTGTATCCAAAATGGCTGCTGAGGTGCTGGTCAAGAGGCTGCATGAAAAGAGAGAGAAACAAAACAAAAAAAAGATACACAAATGCCACACATTTGCGTATGCGTGCTGTAATTTGCGTGAAACGAGTGAGCGCACAAAGCTTCTCCAAATGACAGACGGCACAAGTCGGTCACGCCGCTCTGTTTATTTGAGCGGGGACGTCGGCCATTAAGGAGAAAGTTTTTCCCTCCTTGCTGAGGTCATGACTTTTTCTTAGTCACCACGCAACAGTTGGCTGTCCGAGGCGTGCCTGAGTAAAAAGAAACTGCCAACAATTGAGCCTGGCCTAGTAACACAAACGGCAAAAGTACTCACACTCGGTACCTAAGTACAATTACAGACACTTGCTGAGTTAGATGATGATGATGATGATGATGATGGTAACAAATGAAATAAAAATTCACCCTACATGAACTTCACAACAACATCCGGCCACCATCAGTTCACGAAGGTTATCTTGCACGAAAAGTCTTGTATCTTGTATTATGTGGTCAAATCTTCTGAGTTGTTGTTGTTTTTTTTTTCCAAATGTCTTTTTTCTAACCATGTACGAGGGAGAAAAAAACAAGCAAGTGAATGCTGAGAGAAAATGATGTCCATTTAATGAAAGCATATCAAATCATATTAAAAAAAGAAGTTACCTGCAATAAATGGGGTTTCACGCAAATGTAAACAATTGTATATTTGTGATCAGGAGGCAGCTCTTGTTTAGCGTGAGCAATAAAACTAAAAGGAGAACTTGTGGTGTTGTTTTTCGTGATTATTGCAGTACAGGTCCCAAAGAAAGTTTTACTACTTCGGTTGCGTGAGAGGGAGAAAATAACCTGGTGCGTGCTGCCCCCTGGTGGATACATGATGTCAAAATCGCATCCTGTTCATTTTTGATGTACTCATACTGTAGTGGCCAAGAATATCCTCATAATAATTGCCTATGTCAATGAAATTATGAACTACAGACCTTTTCCAAATGGATTACTACTTATCTGAAACTTCAATGAATGATGAATCCTTAATGTTTCAGAGAAAAGGAAAAGTGCAGCTTTTAATGTTTTATTGTAATCGTTTTGGGATTAAAAAATAAAAAAACATCTAGTATCTCAAACAATGTCATGTCCTATTTTATCTAGGATATATATATTTTTAAAAAAAACAGGCATGATGATTTTGAGACTTTTTTTTTTTTTACTGTTTCGAAATTCCAGCTGAGCCTTCAAAGTGTCCACGTTGAGGCGGGAACCTGCGCAAATGTGGTGGGAACACAGCCAGTTCGAGAAAACCGTTAACACCGTCCCATTAAAGATACACACATTTCTTATGTTTCGATACAATGCAGTATAGTATACGCCAGAGACGGGAGAGGGGTGGACAACGTTTGAGCACCAGAGGGCGCTCTTGCTTCCGTTTTCAATCAAATCTCTCACAACACACACTTTTGGTTGGCCACTTGAAGACAGTTTGTGGCCTCTGGAGGAGATTATGATGATGAAGACGTGTCAGGCTGCGCGTTGATTGCAAACCGGACTCGTTCCAGCACGTCTGACTCAGCGAATGACAACGCTTCGACCGTCGATGCTCAAACACTTCCTTCGTTGCTCTTTGTACTCAATTCGCAGAATGGATGTGAGAATGTGGTGTGTTTACGGAGAACCGAGTGGGGGATTTGAAGTAGGTCATTCCTTTGTGGGTGTGTGGCGTGAAAGCAAAATCTAATTGTAAACTCATGTGAGGAGGTAATCCACATGGTGGAAAGGCTTTACATACAAATTGGGGGTGATGTGCACAACCAAATGCGGAGGGGGACCGTGAATGTTGTACTCTTTTAGGTCGACTTTCGTGGTTTTTAGAGTGGTTTCACTTGGAATGACGATTCAGAAAAACGACTTTGCTATTAGGCAAGTGCTGTCAAACTAATCCTGGACATTGGCGCATGGAACCTTTTCACCACTACTGCATAGCACAGCTCGGACCTCAATTATCAGAAGGATCATTATCATTTGTCATCACAATTGAATTTGATAGGCCACTGAAGGCGCACACACAAGATTGTATTTCATGTATACACACAAGAACAGGAGGTGCGCATTTATCGCTACTAAAGAGCATTTTCTTGAACCTACAGTATATATCATTTCGCAACTCATTCCTCTACAACACCCAATTTTCTTTGTCGTAGTAGTAGTAGTAGTATTGTTACATTTCAGACCGGTTATCGTCAGCACATGCGCCGCCGCAAATGAAAAAGTTGTCGGCCACATTCATCAAGTTGCTCATCAGCGTGTGCACTGACCGACGTGATGGGGACACTAAAGCCGATGCCGAGTCGGCGCTTTATATTTAGGAACGGCAAATGCAAACAAAAGAAAAAAACTAAAAAGGGGCCCACTTGCAAGACTGAAACGGTTTGCGTTTCAAAAAAAACACAATCATTTAACTGTACATTTTTGTAAGAGGTCAAACTATTCTATTAAAATTCCAGTATTTCTTAAAACTAAAAGTAGAAATGCTTAATTAAACCTGAAATTTGTATAAATGTGTTTTTTGTAAAACATTAGATAGCTTACATTTTAAATGAAATGTACTTATATTTAAGATAACATTATATTCAAATATTATTAAACTTGAATTCAAATTTGAAAGGCTGTTAACCCTAAATTTATATATATATATATTTATTTACATTTAAAAGTAAAAATGCTGAATTAAAAAGTTAAATATTTATTTGCTCACATTTGCTATATCTATATCTATCTATATCTATATGATATACCCCAAAGACACTCAGTCTCTGCACGGGCGCGCACACACACACATAAAAAAAGCTTTGCCATTTTCATTTTAATAGAAAAAAACAACAAGGAAGTCTCTGGTAAACAAAACAACAGAAAAGTGATCTGCGTCTCCACGGCAACCACGCATCCTCTTCATCCTCCCCATCCTCATCCTCCCTCGTTTGTTTGTTGCTACAGTGCCTGAGAGTGCGCGTGTGTGTACTATAAAATGATTTAAAAAAAAAAATAATTAGATGACAAAATGAATGTCTGCTGGTAAACTTAAAGAGTGTGTGTTGAGGGAGGATGCATTAGTCTGCTCCATGTTTATAATTGACGTGTGCTAAAAAAAAATAATAAAAAAAATAAAATAAAAAGGGGAGGGGACTCCTGCCTCTTATTAAAATATCCCCAAATCTTCCCGTCAGGCTTGTCCACCGATAAAGTTCAGCGTGACGACGTGATGTAATTTTCTCCACCTCCGTGGGCCGCCACGTTTGTGCCCCATTTGGCTCGGTCCTTTCACCTGTCAGTGCACTCAAAGTCCAGGGAGAAAAAGGGTCCTGTTTTTGTCCCACGCTGTCATGTTTGTTTGTTTTTCTTTTAAACACTTAAAGTACTTACTTTGCCATATGGCGCACATGCACGCCCCCGCTGGTAAAATACTGATTCAAGTCTCACGCTCACACACATACACACCGCGAGGGTCTCAGTTGCTGTGAAGTCTCGGGGGGGGGCGCAGGGGTGGGTGGCGGGCCTTTGTGCTATGTCCCCTCCTCCTCCTCTTCTTCTTCTTCTTCCTCCTCCTCCTCCGAGCAGTAGTCTCGCCCCTGGGGAAAACAAACAAAACAGAATAAAGATGACGACTACTGTTTTATTAGCATGACTCGCCCAAAAAAATGGTCTCCTCAAAAATTCGTAGCTACAATGACTTGTGCAGCGGTGCCTTGAGATACGAGTGACCCGACTTTTTTCCGAAGTTTTTCCGTCGTTCGGCCGATTTTTCTTGCATTCAAAATAAACGCTAAAACAAAGAGAACTGAAAAACAACCGCGTAGCTTTGCCTTACGACAGTCCGTTTATCTTGGAGCTAACAGACAATGCAAAGCGCCATAGATGAGCTAACAAATAGCATGGCTGCCACAGCGTTATACCCCTTTCAGCAAGAGTTATTCGAACACAAACAGTGGAGCAACACATGGAAACAGATAATATAACCGCACTCACAGGCATATATTCTTTATCCTCTGTGAAGAACGACTATTACTGCAGCCTACAGAGACAGTCTCCTCTGTCTCCGTGTATTTCCAGCTGTCTGCATTATACTGCCCCCTGGTGTCCAAGGCGATGATGAATTTGCAAATGGTGAACCACAAATATGCGGGGGTCCACTGTACAAAATCATAGAGAACTGTATTTCTCTTTAAAATACACGTTACAGTCCTTTTTGTTCTTTGGGGGGAGGGGCTTGAACGGATTCAAGACATTTCCATAAACGAGCTTGGAATGAATCTCGCAAGTCAAGGTACCACTGGATTTTCTCATCACCCACCCACCCCCTCCCCCCGCTTTGTAAATGACACAAACAAACGCACCTTCTCAATCTTCTCATCCAGCATCCGGAAGAACTCCTGCTGGCTCTCTGACGTGTGGATGCTGATCGAAGGAGAGGACGTTGGAGGATGGGGACGAAGAGGGCGAGGAGGAGGAGGAGGAGGAGGCAGCAGCAAATACATCATGAGAATTTTCCATTACAACCCCGCCGCCCCTTCCCGTTTCCCCGTACGCGCACGCAATTCCTCAGTGCGGTGTGAGAACGGCTCGGCCCGGAAGGAATTGAAATATCTGTCTCGCAAAAATATCAACTCAAGACTGCAGCTAGCGAACACAACTTTAGGTACCCCAAAAGTGTCGACTGTATGACAGCTAGTAATAGCAAAACAAGAGTCCCCCCACCTTACATCACTTGCATTAGATCGCTTTATATTGCACTTAATGAAGAGGGCAGACGACCGGGCATTTTTCTGCCTTTTTCCGTGACGCAGCTTCAGCGGAATGAGGAGACGAAGGCGACCCCGCTTCTTTTGTGTCACTGTCTCCTCATTCCGCGTCGCTGGCATTTAAACAGAACAGTTACATGAAAAAAAAAAAAAAAAAAAAAAAAAAGTGCAAATATATCTTCACGGGCTGCAGCCATTGAATATTTGTAGTATTATTTATTCTACAGATTATGGCATCGATTAATCGGCTAAAAATTGAATTTGCATTATGAAACAACAAAATGGCCATGTGATATGTAGGTATCATTATTGTCCACTTGGGGTCGCCATCGTCACGTTCAACACAATAACATCTGTGACTATGAGCGTGTATGCATTTAAAAGGTGGGCTTGGCCTGGTGAGTGACGTGGGAGCCAGCGAATGAGAGTGTTGAGTCCGCTCTGCTGAGCTCAGGCTAGCAGCCCGCTGTTAAATGGCTAATTGTTAGCCAGTCTGCGTGAATGAGGTTATCACATGATCATTTGGTTACGGTTTGTTGAAAACGTTTTTATCCTTGACCACATTCTAACGAGCAAAATTAGGCAAAATTAAATTAGCTGACATCGATACCGATCTTAAGTGTGCTGTTGTAGTACAACCCCAATTCCAATGAAGTTGGGATGTTGTGTTAAACACAGAATACAATGATTTGCAAATCATGTTCAACCTATATTGAATTGAATACACTACAAAGACAAGATATTTAATGTTCAAACTGATAAACTTGATTGTTTTAAGCAAACAATCGTGAACTTAGAATTTTGTGGCTGCAACACGTTCCAAAAAAGCTGCCACAGGTGGCAAAAAAGACTGAGAAAGTTGAGGAATGCTCATCGGACACGTGTTTGGAACATCCCACAGGTGAACAAGCTCATTGGGAACAGGTGGGCGCCATGATTGGGTAGAAAAGGAGCCTCTCTGAATTGCTCAGTCATTCACAAGCAACAAGTGCGTGAGAAAAACGACATGTTCCTCAACGTACAATTGCAAGGAATTGAGGGATTTCATCATCTACGGTCCATAATATCATCATAAGGTTCAGAGAATCTGGAGAAATCACTGCATGGAAGCGGCAAGGCCGAAAACCCACATTGAATGCCCGTGACCTTCGATCCCTCAGGCGGCACTGCAGCAAAAACCGACATCGATGTGTACAGGATATCACCACGTGGGCTCAGGAACACTTCAGAAAACCAATGTCAGTAAATACAGTTCGGCGCTCCATCCGTAAGTGCAACTTGAAACTCTACTATGCAAAGCAAAAGCCATTTATCAACAACACCCAGAAAAGCCGCCGGCTTCTCTGGGCCCAAGCTCATCTAAGATGGACGTTTTTTGAAATTGTGGACGTCGTGTCCTCTGGGCCAAAGAGGAAAAGAACCATCCGGACTGTTATGGATGCAAAGTTCAAAAGCCAACATCTGTGATGGTACGGGGCTGTGTTAGTGCCAATGGCATGGGTAACTTACACATCTGTGAAGGCACCATTAATGCTGAAAGGTACAAACAGGTTTTGGAGAAACATATGCTGCCATCCAAGCAACGTCTTTTTCACGGACATCCCTGATTATTTCAGCAAGACAATGCCAAACCACATTCTGCACGTGTTACAAAAGCGTGGCTTCGTAGTAAAACAGTGCGGGTACTAGACTGGCCTGCCTGCAGTCCAGACCTGTCTCCCATTGAAACTGTGTGGCGCATTATGAAGCATCAAATACGACAACGGAGACCCCGTACTGTGGAACAGCAGAAGCTGTACATCGAGCAAGAATGGGAAAGAATTCCACCTACAAAGCTTCAACAATTAGTGTCCTCAGTTTATTGAATGCTGTTAAAAGAAAAGGTGATGTAACGCAGTGGTAAACATGAGCCTGTCCCAGCTTCTATGGAACGTGCTGCAGCCATCAAATTCCAAGTTCATGATTATTTGCTAAAAACAATCAAGTTTATCAGTTTGAACATGAAGTATCTTGTCTTTGTAGTGTATTCAATGAAATATAGGTTGAACATGATTTGCAAACCATTGTATTCTGTTTTGATTTATGTTTAACACAACATCCCAACTTCATTGGAATTGGGGTTGTAAGTTAGTTAGCGCTGCTTTGCAGGAGATACATTGCACTGTATCTTCTTTGTTTTTAAGTTTAAAATGATCCCAACCTGGAGACATTCTCTGTCTTTTATGCATTCTTTCCTCCTGGCTTAATTTATTTCGACACCGAGTGGTGCGTGAGTCTGCAGTAACATTACTCCATGTGGAAAAATCCTCACTGCGAAGCTTTGAGGAAGAGCCTTGGCTTTGACTTTTTTTTTTTTTTTACAAATTATTCGAGTAATCATCTCAGCCCTAAATGCCAGGTTCACCACATCATTTTGTATTTTTGCTCTTGGGACAGAAGGGCAACAACTCAAGTGGTTTGGGGGGGGGGGACGAGATCAACCTGGCTTTTTTTTCTCTTTTTTTATTTTCCCTGTGCCTGTTTCGCTGTCGCTGTTCTGTATAAACCACACCAAGGTGGAAAAGCGGGGGCAAAGTGGACCAGTTATTCTTTCACCCTTTTCCATGTTGCTGTTTCATCTGAGCAGCACCAACGCATTGTTTGGAATCCCACTCGTGTTATAGGCAGGACGCACCCTGCTGCCACATGATTGGCTTTTGCATCGTGGGAGGGGCAGGCTACACAGATGCGTTTTCTGAGCCGCTAATCCTCGCCAGGGTCGCGGGAGTGCTGGAGCCGACCCCATTCTGGATAGATTACATTTTCGCAAAATAAAATCAAGCTCGTTATAGATAACGCTAGGGTTAGGGTTAGGATGGGTTAGTATTAGGCTTGGTGAGGGTAAGGATTAGGGTGGGTTACGGTTAGTGAGATTCATATAAACCACACTGAAGTCACATACTTCTTTTCCTGTCTGGACGCAGTAGGTCGTGTCCTATCGGGATACAGCGACCAATCAAATTGCTGCGGCGCTGTCCTGCAGCTAATCATATTGGAGCTCTAGAACACGAGTGGGATTCCTAATAACGCAGTCCTGAGACAAAAAGGGGGCCACAAAGGTGAACGTTTTTGGATCTACCGTTCGTCTTTTTTTCTCCATATTGAGGATAAAGTCATTCTCACATATTCGCAGTTCTAGATGCAATAAGCACACAAAATTAAGTGAGCTTACAAAGATACTTTGCCTCATTGATTCTTAATCAATAATGTGAACAGATCATCTTGATGCAAAAAACAATACAAATGTAGGCCACTTACTTCGATTTAATGTTTGTCGCCGTCTCTTTCTGCAACTTGCCCCTGTGCTGCACGTTACTTTTCTCCTGGAACACACGCACGCACACACATTAACAGGTGTCATTATGACAAACCCTATGAGCTTTTGAAGTGAATTAAAAAGCAGCTCATGGATTCAAGTACAGTTACTCAGTTGGCGAGGAGAGGAGACAGGAAATAATCATGGAGCATCGCTTTGAGGAAACGAAAAGACGACTCTCGCACACACAGAGGCGACGTGTGCTCGCTTCGAGCTGTTCAATTGTCACTGCCAGTTGAAGTTTACTGTAAGATTGACATGAAGCAAAAGACAATGAAACATTATGCACAGAGCCACAACACATACAAACAGAACGCACGACAATACTCAGAGGCATATATTCTCTGTTACGCTGCATCTCATCCAGTACTACACAGACGGTGCACAACTCTAAATTGGGACTTGCCTGAATACTGTAAAGAAGCCTGCGTCCTACCTCCATTTTATATTGAACGTCTTCCTACGCGGACCGGAGGAGAAGCGCTTGACGTTACACGCAGCGACACCACGCTGATATAAAACAGGGGCTGCTTCTGTCCAAGCGGGATTTATGACTTACGTTAGTTCATGACAGCGGGCAGACCCGACCTGATTGACTACCGCACACACGCTCCTCAACGTTTGAATGCGACCTTTCCCGCTATATCACGCTTCGTCGTTTTGCGCCCCCGCCATGTCGCGGATTTTTAAAGTGCGGAACTTTTTTTGTTAAAAAAAAAACACCAAAAAAAAGGTCTTTTTCACCCAAGCCCGATCCAGCGATGATGACATCTTGCTGTATTTTTCATCTTTTATATTTTGTGTCAGCCGGCGATATGACCACGCTCTGCGCATTTTACCCAGGAAGGGGCGGCGCGTGGCCCCTTGTCTCCCGTTTGTAAAAAGCTAACTAAATATTTTATTTTGCGATTCTGTAGCAGACAATAATCATACAATAATTACCTCTTCTGAAGAATCCATCTTTTTCCTCCCACCGGCTGTCCTTCAAAACAAAATGAAAACATTCTCGAATCACACGTTGAGGAGGCGGGACCTAGCCATAGCCTGTGTCATAGCTCTGTTGATGTAATGCAGAGTTCCGGCCTAGGGGGCGCCAGAAACTGCACTGCAGCTTGAAGCGACTTTTTTTTTTTTTTTATGGGTTTTTACAGTATACAGGCAAGTCTGAATTTTGAGTTGCGTGGCTTTCGTGTCGTACCGACTTGGGGCCGCAACATAACGGGCAACACTGAGCTCTACTGGAAGAGACGCAGAAGAAGAGGTAGAAAAGATCCCCTACTTCGCTCCAGTAATATCTGTTGTTCCCACACAGTACAGAGAATATATCCCCGTGAGTTTTGTTACATGCTCTGCTTGTATGTGTTTCTGCTCTGTTTGTGCTAGAGACGCAGTTGTTTAAAGGTTTATACAAGCCCAATTCCAATGAAGTTGGGACATTGTGTTAAACAGAAATGAAAACAGAATACAATGATTTGCAAATCATGTTCAACCTATATTTAACTGAATACACTACAAAGACAAGATATTTAATGTTCCAACTGATAAACTTGCTTGTTTTTAGCAAATAATCATGAACTTCGAATTTGATGGCTGCAACAGGTTTCAAAAAAGCTGGCACAGACAGGCTCATGTTTAGCACCACTGTGTTACATCACCTTTTCTTTGAACAACATTCAATAAACGTTTGGGAACTGAGGACGCTAATTGTTGAAGCTTTGTCGGTGGAATTCTTTCCCATTCTTGCTCGATGTACAGCTTCAGCTGTTCAACAGTCCGGGGTCTCCGTTGTCGTATTTTACGCTTCATAATGCGCCACACAATTTCAATGGGAGACCGGTCTGGACTGCAGGCAGGCCAGTCTAGTACCCGCACTGTTTTACTTTGAAGCCACGCTGTTGTAACACGTGCAGAATGTGGTTTGGCATTGTCTTGCTGAAATAAGCAGGGTCGTCCATGAAAAAGACATTGCTTGGATGGCAGCATATGTTTCTCCCAAACCTGTATGTACCTTTCAGCATTAATGGTGCCTTCACAGATGTGAAAGTTACCCATACCATCACAGATGCTGGCTTTTGAACTTTGCGTCCATAACAGTCCGGATGGTTCTTTTCCTCTTTGGCCCGGAGGACACGACGTCCACAATTTCCAAAAACAATTTGAAATGTGAACTCGTCGGACCACAGAACACTTTTCCACTTTGCATGAGTCCATCTTAGATGAGCTCGGGCCCAGAGAAGCCGGCGGCGTTTCTGGGTGTTGTTGATAAATGGCTTTTGCTTTGCATAGTAGAGTTTCAAGTTGCACTTACGGATGTAGCGCCGAACTGTATTTACTGACATTGGTTTTCTGAAGTGTTCCTGAGCCCACGTGGTGAGATCCTTTACACATTGATGTCGGTTTTTGATGCAGTGCCGTCTGAGGGATCGAAGGTCACGGGCATTCAATGTCGGTTTTCGGCCTTGCCGCTTACATGCAGTGATTTCTCCAGATTCTCTGAACCTTTTGATGATATTATGGGACGTAGATGATGCAATCCCTCAATTCCTTGCAATTGTACGTTGAGGAACATTGTCCTTAAACTGTTGGACTATTTTCTCACGCACTTGTTCACAAATAGGTGAACCTCGCCCCATCTTTGTTTGTGAATGACTGAGCAATTCAGGGAAGCTCCTTTTCTACCCAATCATGGCACCCACCTGTTCCCAATGAGCCTGTTCACCTGTGGGATGTTCCAAACACGTGTCCGATGAGCATTCCTCAACTTTCGCAGTCTTTTTTGCCACCTGTCCCAGCTTTTATGGAACGTGTTGCAGCCAAAAAATTCCAAGTTCATGATTATTTGCTAAAAACAATCAAGTTGATCAGTTTGAACAGTCTTTGTAGTGTCTTTGTAGTGTATTCAATTAAATATAGGTTGAACATGATTTGCAAATCATTGTATTCTGTTTTTATTTGTGTTTAACACAACGTCCCAACTTCATTGGAATTGCGGTTAATTACCGTAGCAGCTATGCTACTTTGTTAGCCCCTCTATGATGTATAAGCTCTTGGCCTTTGGTTAGACGAAATGATCGGGTTTGGGTGAACATTTGTGTTTAAACTTTTTTTTTTATATATATATATATATTCACTTGAGTTTTCTGTTTCAGTTTTATAGTAAACTCTAACAGGGAGAGACAAATAAACAGCTTGAAGCAAGCACACTTTGACTCTTATTTGAAGAGTCTTCTTTTCATTATACCCGTATGACAATCTCTGATTTTTGGCCAGCCAAAGAGCAACAGGCTCAGGTGCTACAAGTATTAAGTATTCCTGAATACTTAAAACATGTGTTAAAATGTGTGGGATGGGGTAAAACTGTATTTAAAAAAGAAAAGAAAAAAAAAGAGATGTTTCTAACACAATTTAAATATACCGGTACATTTGTTTGTTTTACTAATGATTTCCATTTAATCAACGAGCAAATGTGAGCTAAATGAAGACAAAAATACAAATTTCAGCGGGCAAGTGTACCTAATAAAGTGGTTGTGAAAAAGCAAATTTACACCAGATTTTTGTGGCCTGCCATGCGCGCACTGTTCTGCGAGTGCGTGTGCGTGTCTCACCACGTTCTCCTGGTTGCGTACATTTACCCGGTTTTCCTCCCCTCTCATGTACTTCACCTCCTCCACGGCCTTCATCTTGTATTCATCTGGGCAAAAAAAGGGACAGAGGCAGGATTCAAAATAAGGGAAAAAGAATGGAGGGAAATAAACACATTTTCCCTCGCACGTGGGAAAGGGAGAGCAACAGTCGCCGACTTGTCAGTCGTTCATTGACCGCCGGGAGAACAGTAAAACACGCGGTACCACTCAAGGCACCACTCAAGGCAGAGGATATTCCTTATCCTCTGCGAAGAACGATGAAATTTACCGCAGCTTACCGAGCAGTTGTAACCGTCTTCTTCTTTGTCACGAATGAATGAATTGAACTCACAAGTGAAGGCACCAGCAGCATACTCACCAGCGAGACAGATTATTAAATACTGTATATCGATGATCGCGACAGATGTGTTTTTGCTCATCGTTTGCTTGGACCAACCAATCAGAGGAGGGAACAATGCTTGGCTAATATCATTGGAGTTACATGGGCCAGCGGCACTGATTCTGAAGGCCCTGGGCAGATGAGACTGACATGGCAACACATTGAGGCTTACATCTGATTGGACAAAGCAGCCCAGCCAAGAGAAACACTACGAAATGAAGAGGATAGACTGTTGGGAATAAATCAGCGATGGTGTTTAGGCAGCCCGAAATGCATTTGACCCCTCCCGGATGCGATGTACGTGCACTCCGCTCTATCAGTTTCACACACCGCCTTTCACCCCCGCAAGCTATCTGCGGCGTTTATCCGCCCCATCTGTGCAACTTTGCACCCAGCTGATTGCTTCGGTCCGCCCAAGGAGGGTTGGGGATGGATTGGCGTGCGCTTCGTGTCATGCTTGTCCATCACCTTGCAGCGTGCGTCATCACTGCGGCGACCTCAAATGTCAGCTGGTGGCTGGAGCCAGCGGGAAATTAAGTGGAAAGCTGGCCCGAGATTAAAAGAAAAAAAGAAGAGAAAGGCGAAGGGGGGGGGGGCAGTTGTTCTTTGCTGCTGTTTGTGCGAGGAATGTAAACCAGTGGGAGCGAGGCGTCTCGTGTCTCAGCGTGCCGACACACACGTACACACGCACACGCTCACACACACTGGGCGTGATAACGCTGCACAGGCCTCGGCCGACAAGCAACAGTGTGTTGCCGTGGCGAAGAATGACAAGCTATTTACTGTCGTGCATTTTAAAAACGTAGATAATCCGCATTAATTGGAATGTTTCATATTCAGCAGCCTGAGGAGGATGCAGAGTGAAGTACAGTAAGACGCTCATTTGGGCTACATACACATTATATACAGTTGCCCGCCGCTAAACATGTTGTGTCTTGTTTGTGTTCAAATAGAACTTCTCTGAAGGTTTAGGATGACCCTTACATCCGTGCAAGTTTCCGTTAGCACATGTAGAGCATTTTGCATCATATGTTAGCATACGAGACCCATAGAAGTGACCCAGCTTACGGCGCTCAAGAGCAATCGCATCAGGTTTTCGATGGGTGGGTTGGGTCAAAAACTGGCCACGCTTTGTTCGAAAGTGTGCGGCAGTTGTCACAAGACCACCCGCGTCATGCTAGAAACACGTGGGGTTCGTCACGCCAACGCCAGGCGGGGCTCCCCGCGGGAACGGGGGAGGAACGCTGTCACAGAAGAAAAGCGGAGGATGAAAGGCAGCAACTATTTTGAGAAGCCTCCATTTTTTTGGGGGGCGGGGGGGGGACGTCTCAGAGAAGGATTCACTAAACATCCACACTGAGCTGAAGTACACGATTCATGTTCTGCTTTGTTTGTGGCCCACTAAAGAAAACCAAGTGCGTCTTCTTCATGTTTCTTGCTGAATGGATTCATTTCATTAAACAAAAATTGCAATTTTTCTTGACTTTACACATATTGCAAGCATTTATTTATTTTTTGCTAATTTGACTAAAACATGTCATGGACATTTTAATAGGACATTTAGCATTATGCAGTGTAATGACACTGAATGGAAACTGCTTCACAACAGTCAGATTCTACCGCCCAAAGAAATTCAACCTTTCAAGGAAACGGTCCTATCCCCGCGCCACATTCTGTGCGGCTGCAGTGAAGACGAGTGAGCCGTCTAAGTGGCTCATTTCACGTTCTTATTGTCACGCAGATTAAATGCAAAAAAAAAAAATGGAACGTGTAAAATTGCTGCAAGGCTCCTGGCACGTTCACTGAAAAGCACACACTATAATTCAACGAACCGCACACTACAGTGGCAACTTCAATGGAATTCTACCTAAAATATCTACGAAAAGACATACTCTGGTAGGGAAGTCATACGAACGAGTTAAACAGTACCAAAGAAACCAAAGAATTGACACCCCCCCCCCCCCCACCCTCCAAAAAAAAAGGAAAAACGGCAAATACAACACAAACTATGATCCAAAACACTTTCATATCATTTCAAACTCACCTTACAACATTACCCTTAAAAATAAATGGCTTACAGATTACGTGATTTTAAAAAAAATACAAAAATGCGTAAGTACAACAAAGACTCTCAGTAACGACCCAGGCTAAACTAAGCTCCTCCTCAACATACAAAACTTCTCTCGCAAGTTTTCAGTCGCTTGGCCGACTTTTTGCTTTGCGTTGCAAACCAAAATGTCCGTTACGAGTGTGCCTCAGATACGCCATCGCAATTTATTGGATTTTTTTGGAATACGACAGTACACACAGGTATTACACTTTACAGAATCCGTTTATTTATTGATGTATATCATGTTTTCCTCACAACACAGTGCTGTTTTTCTTGATTACAAAACCTACCAAAAATGGAACACGTGAGAACTGTGGCTCTCAAAAGGTACTCGTGTGGAAAAATGACCGGCGTCAGAAGAGCGGACGGACCTTCGGGCCACTCACCTGACACGTCACCTCCACACGGGATAAAATACACCGCCCAACGCGTACGCCACCAAACCCGTGAGGGTGCGCGCCGACCGCAGCGCTATCGCCGCTCCCATCTCCTCCGATTAGCGCACGCATCAATGGTTCGCGACACCATCAAGAGCGTTGCCGTTTTTCCAGCGGTTTTGGTGAAATGGGGCTCAGCCATTTCCGGTTATTGTGCGAGAGTCCGCGAGGAGGACGACGACGAGGAGGGAGGGGTCGGTAGGGCTTTAGTGACCACAATCTGACAGCATCAGACAATATCTGGGACACAAACATGCTTAGCGAGAGCCGGGCCCGACTGACAATCTGTTAATAAACACACAAGTAGGGATGCACTGGTACTACTTTTTCAGACCGCCCACAAGTACAAATACTTACATTTGAGTACTCAGCGATACCGAGTACCAATACTTGATAATACCATTATGTCTTACAATTTTTATTGTACATGTTTTTATTTTTAATCAAATATCGCTTTGGCACCATCTGGTGGCATCTTAGTGCCAAGGAACTGTTGAAGTGAGTTGAGGGGCTTCATTATTCAAATTCATATTTAAAAAATAAATGGGTATAATGAATTAGAATTTCCAAGTTTAAAATTGAATACCATTTTTTGGGGAACCGTCATCCACAGAAAACCTTGGCTATTGGCGGATTTTGCATTTTGGCAAAGAATTTTTTTTTTTAAATTGGATATTTTATTTATTTATTTTTTTAGATTTCGTGGCAAATGACTGTCTATTTATTGTATTGTACCGTCTATTTAATTGACAACGAACGGTACTGTTGGCAGTGCCGCCAAAAAGAACAAAGCGGTTGTCTGCTCAACCAAACTTCTGTGGCGGAAGGCATAAGGTTGTTTGGTGTTGATGCGGAAGTTCCCGAAATTCATCCGATCACGAATCTAACAGCAGCAGCGCTGGATTTGGGATCGACAGTCAGTGGGAGTGGCTAGATAAAATGGCGGTGCCCATGTTTGCCGCTTTTCTCAAGAACTGGGACTAAACACGGCATCAAAACTCGTGGAATCTGTTACAACAGCTCAGCGGAACGTCGCTGGGCTGTCACTTTGTGTCGTCACTGCGTGGATCCGGTCAGTTTTGGGTCAGTCAGTAAACACCAAAGCGCTAGCTATTGGAGAGCCTGCGCACTACAAAGCACCTCAATAGTTCATCAAAATATTCTGGTTTTTTTTTTTTTTTTTTTAAATTAAACATCACCAAAAATTGAATGTAAAACAAAAAAAAAGCAATGTCTAAATTCACATTCATAACAGGTTCCACTTCCACTAGGGGTGCGCTTTTGCACGTTATCTGGGGATTAACCGGCGCTAAAGCACTCAACTAATTTCTGCTCGCTAACCTCATCTGTCAGCACGTCAGGGAACGCTTCGCATCAAACAATGCAGCTGACACTTATGGACACTTGCAATGAGGCCAGAGGATTAGGAGCTATGATCGAGAGAGAGGAGAGAGAGAGAGGGAGAGAGAGAGAGAGAGAGAGAGAGAGAGCACACATGGGCCCCTGGGTCAATGCGGAGGGATTAAGGACAGGAAATGGAGTCGCCAAGAAATTATTAACATGCGTGTGTTCGTGTGAGAGTTAATGTCTTTGTGTTTGTATGCGCATTGGCATCACTAGGACTATTTTAGGGGGGCTGAAGCCCCCCTCGCCCCTCCAAAATGATTTTGTTGTATGTGGTTATGCCCAATTTTCTGTGTCTTAGCACCCCTAAAAGCAATGTTAAATGTTTTTGTAGTTCTCCCAAATGCCTCCGCAATCCATCAAACCTAGCGACGCCCCTGAATGAGCCCGTGTTTTTGTGTGTCTGATAGTGGAAGAGTATGTGAGAGAGTGTGGATGTATGAGAGAGAATGCGCGTGAGTGTCGGCGTTTCCAAACTGACCGGCGAAGAGGTCTCCATTGCTGTAGGCCTTCCCCCGTCCCTCGTCTTCGTTGGGCACGGCCGACACCTGCTTGGCCGAGGTGCAGCCCATGGCCTCCTCCTCCTCCTCACGCTGGGAACGCTCTCCTCATCGCACCCTCACCTGCGCAACGACGACCACAAGGAGACGTTCGGATTATGTGCCGCACTTCCAGTTGGTTCGGTTTCCACAAGTCCAGTACAGCGGGGAACTTGACCTATGACTTCCACTTATCGTTAGCCTGATAGCGTTGTTGGCTAAGTCATATTTGAACATTTTCGGCAATTTAAAATAAACATTTTAAGCCGGCAAAATTGACTTCATACACACACACAGATTGAGAATCGGCAATTTCTTTGTACAGATGGGTGCAAAGTGCGCCGGGACACGTTGAGATGGGAAAAACAAGCACAGCGTATCAAAAGGGAGCTTGAAGTGAACACGAGGACAGCGTGTACCTCCGTGTGCGTGCGTGTGTGTGTGTTTGCAGCAAGCAACCACCCTCCAATTGTGTGCACGCGGCAGGTGTGTGCAGGGTGTGGCGATGGGATCTTTGTGTTCGGGTACAATGGCACACTTAACCATAGTCGCATGCAACGTTCTCGTGTTGTTCCAGACGATTCAAAGCTGCTTCAGAATTACTGCCGTCCTTAACAGTAAGGCCGGACGAACGTGTTGCAGCCAGGAAATTCCAAGTTCATGATTATTTGCTAAAAACAATCAAGTTGATCAGTTTGAACATTCAATAACTTTAGTCAATGAAATATAGGTTGAACATGATTTGCAAATCATTGTATTCTGTTTTTATTTATGTTGAACACAACGTCCCAACTTCATTGGAATTGTAAATAAATTTTTATTTTTATTTTTTTTTTTTTTAAAGAGGCAATTTGGACAAAGTAAGGAGTAGGGAGTAGAGATAACCGTTTTCAATTTTAAGGAGTAAAGGGAAAAAAAGCATGTACAGATACCTGAAAATGTATGCTTATGTAGCAACAGTAGCAACGCATTTGAACTTGTTTACATCCCACAACTGTCATTAAGTGCCCCATAAAGCGAGAGTGCAAAAGAGAATCTCCCCGGCTTATTGGAAAAGCGCCTTCACCGCGCGGGCCGGGTTGAGGCAGCGCGCCATTGAAGGCCTCTCATTTGCGCGTATTGAAACATCAATTTGTGAGTAGCGGCGTGCTAAAAATAGACAGGCGTCGGCTGCGGCGCTTTTGTTGTGAGCGGGGGATAATGCTAGGCCGCGTGGCTCTGCAAGACAGGCCGCTGTAATTCGGGTTATGCAGGGGAGCAACGGGCTGGCTATTACCGAGACGCAGAGGTGGGAGAAAGCTCAAATGTGCGAGTCATAAGTCAAGTTGTAAGCAAGTATCAAGTTACCGTAACAAAAATCAAGCGCCCGCTAAATTTCAAGCAAGTTGAGTCAAGTCATTATTTGGGTGAAACAAGTCATAAGTCAAGTCATTACATCACGTTAGCCACTTTGCGCTTAGTATCTGTACTCTTGGGTTAGTTAGCGAATAACACATTCACATCAGTTTTATGTATTTATTTATTATTATTTTTTTGTATAAATGCTCCTAAACCACTTTCTAAATTGCCATTCTCCTATTCACGATTTTATCCAAAACATTTGAATCGCGCCATGATACTTGCTTCACGAGGTTCGGCAGGTTGGGTAGGTTAGGCACTCCCGAAAATAACTTCTTTGGAAAACCAAAGCAAATGTCACATTACCTTGAAAATGCTGATTTGCAAATTTAACCAGGCGAGACTCGTCAGTCATGTAGTTCAAGTCGAGTCGTCTCATGAATAGCAAGCAAAGTCCAGCAAGTCCCGTGTCATAGAATTGTCAACTTAAATTCAACCCCCCCACCGATGCCAAGTCAGAACAGAAGTTTACAAATGAAAAAACCGTAAGGGCAGTTAATAAAAACATCTGCACACTCACTCAATGTAGGATTTCATCTGCAATCGCCTTTAAAGAGCTTTCAACTTTATTTGATTGCAGTATAGTACACACTATTCATCCGAACAGAGTGACTCCCGTCCTTGGAGCTCGTACGGTCATTTACCGAGAAGCCATTAATGAAAAATAATAACACCTCATGTGGGAAAATAGAAAAAAATATCGCGACACCTAGTCATTACACCTACAGGGAGCCCAAATGTAGGAAAAAATGCAGCTTCCACTCTTCTGGGAAGACCTTCTGCAAGACGGAGTGTGGCTGTGAACATTTGCGTGAGGTCGTGTGAACCTTGCTTTGGATGTATTTTCTCCAAACTGTTCCCACAATGCAGAAAGCACACAAAAGCTCTTGGTAAGGTGGATCATTAAGATTGAGCAAACCGTGAATCTGCTTTTATCGGGGCGGGGTGGCATCCCGGGCCCACCGGCAACAGCTAAATATCGCTGACTTTGAGCGAGAGGCGGGTTACACCACCAATAGGCGGGGAAATCACTGTGCTGTAGAATTGCCGATAAAAAAAAAAAAGAACATTCGTGAGGACCGCCTGTTGAACTCTAGTCAATAGCGTTCTTTGCTTGCTGTTGCAAAGCCTTGCTTTGCATTCATCCCCCGAGTGAGGAAAATCACTTTTTCGATTGAAGCGCTCACGACTTGTACTAAACCAAAAAAAGAAACGCGCTATAGTATTTGGCTCCAGTGCGACTGTCGCTGGAGTCAGTGTCAAAAGCGAGAGCACAGCAAGAGTTGATTTAACCCGCGGGACAGTTGGACCCGGTTGATGTGTGTCAATAGGACGAGCTTAGTCAGCTAAGACCCTGACAGCGAGCTTCCGTATCCGGCGGTGGGAAGTGACGGTGTACAAATACTTTGTTACTGTACTTCACGAGATTTTTCTGACAACGTTTTGCTTTTACGCCCTTACATTTAAACAGAGATATCTGTAGATTTTGCTACTTTGTATAATTGGCTTTTTTTTTTTTTTTTCAACCTCCACAGACGACAACATGATGTAAAAAAAAAAAAAAAAGATGATTTTGATTGACTGAGATCTTAGGGTTCTTATCAGGAAACAAAAAACAGGGACAGCAGAGAGCATTACAAATACAGTATGACGAAATTGAGAGAGGCGGGATATTTCCAACCACTTTTTTTTTTTTGCTGTTGCCGGCTTGAAGATTCGAATGTTTTGCGGTGAATGTGTTGCATCTTGTGACGGTCAAAAAAAAGTGTCCATTTTTCTCCTTCTGTTCTGAAAAATCACATACATAAGGTGTATTTTTTGCCCAGGTGTTATCATTAGCTAATTTAGTATTTTCTGTTCATTCACAATGTTCGCTAAGCTATGGCAACAGTTTTTTTTTTTTTTTTTTAACTTTTATTTAAAGGGGAAGTCAAAAAATCTATTTTTGCCATATTTGTTAAAACTCCCAGTATAACCTAACAGTAATACATGAGTCAAATGATTTGTGAAAACTATAATCATTCCTCTATCTTGTACCTCTAATTTGATATTTAAGAAATGATCGCACCACAGGAGACACAACCAATCAGAGACAGAAGGTACCACCGACGAGGCGTCAATCATTTGCCGGGCACCCCGCTTCACGCTGACCTTTTACTTTGGGCTTCGGGAGCTTTGACGGAAAATTTGTAAAAAATGCCCGTCCCAGGGGGCATAAATGTGGTAAACGGAAGCAGAGCGGAGGGGCATTTCTGCTCGACAGGTACATTTATCACCAGTTTTTGATTTTGAATTGATTGTACATTCCCAAAAAATACAACTTCAAACTAATAACATTCAGTGCTATATTAACACTCCATCAAATCATGCTAGCAACTTAGCAGCCATGGCGAACGTCGGCTTGTTTACAGCGCTAATGCTAGCTTAGTGTTGCTATCGCTGCTACTTTGTCGACGCTAGGTATACGTTCTCTGTGACCATTTAGCACCGCTCCGCCCTTTCATAATCTCCAATATGAATGGCCATGTTTGAGAAAAGTGCTTGTGCACTATTGCCGTTACTGTCTGTATCACACGTGCTGCGCTAACATAATCCCCATCTGAACATTAAACGCAGCTCCAGATGTTCCCTATAATCATACTGTGCAGCGTAGAGGCCTTACTTGTTAGTCACGATGTCATCAAGTAGGTCCCAAATGCCAGACCGGGAGCCCGCCAGCGAGCTTTAAAACAACAACAACAAGAAAGAAAAAAAAAACCCACCTTGGGCCAAAAAGTCATTCTTACAACACAGACGCTACCAAAAACCCTCGGGCTCGCCCTGCCTACGTGCGATTCGGGCGGTGACCTCATGTGGCTGGTGTGAACAGGCCTCCTTTTAAAGTCAGTTTGTAGAAGGAGGAACTGGAGAGCGAGAGAGGAGCGCACGGTTGCGTCGAGAGGTAAACAAACAGGAGCAGCGCGCGAGCCGCAAGGTTCCGCAGACGCCAGAGGCGAGCGGCCACCGAGCCGGGCCCACGCGGGCAAGAAGAGGAAGACGAGCAGGAAGCGTCAGGGGGGCGGCCTCCTTTTCAACACTGGCTCACGCATTCACCTTGCTCACTTCAACATTCCGATTCCTGGATAGAGAAGTGACGCCTCGCCACGCTTTCACATCAGCTTTTTGGGGGTTAGGGTTATAAACAAGTAAAATTACAGCGGGGGAGAGGTCACAAACATTTGGAAAATGTTTTGATTTGGTTTTTTTCACGCCACTGCTTTATTGGCAGATAGTAAATCATTCTTCTTCAAAAAAATAAAAAATAAAAAAAATAAAAAAAAATTTAAAAAAAAGGCTTCAAGCTGATTATTGTCTTTTGCTCTTCGTTTTTAAATGCTTTTTAATCAAGTAAAGCACATTGAGTTAACGTGGGTATGAAATGCTGGTAGGAATCCTCCAAGATTTTAAACGTTTTTTTCTTATATTACTTCATAAAGTCTTTATTCTTGTAAAAAAAAAAAAGACACTTTCATATAAATCACGACCTTACCCGTGTCATATTTTGATTTAACTCTTGCAATTATATTGCTTGATTCCCATAGCTGCTGTTTTTTTTTTTTTCTTGAGATCAGACTCTTGAAACCCGGGTAAAGAATGTCAACTTTTCTTTTTCCTCCGAGCCAGCGCAACACGAGAAGGATACACCGTGACGCTGCAGACCTGAAGAACACGACTGCCGACAGCGGCCGACGCCTTGTGTGAGAACAACAAGGCGTTTAATTCACGGCGCCGATGCTTCCGTCACAGCAACCGTGTACACCGACGAATCGTTTTCACGCCAGACATTGTGACCTGGCCTGCTTCGGGGAAAACAGCCTCGCCATAGACTGCGTTCATTGTGTCGTCTCGTCTCCCTCAAGCAAGTCCCAAGTTACTGGGGCCAAAACCAAGCAAGTCAAATCATTACTTGGAGAGCACAGCCGTACAATCTTGCTCAGTCGCAACATATACTATATTGGAGTGATAATAAAATGGCTGAACAACCGAAAGAAGAAACCACAGTATATAGAGAGGCAGCGTTCGGCATATCCCAATTTTACTGTTCACTTAATACAGTTAAAGGGGGGTTTGTAGGGAGAGGAAAAAAAAAAAAAAAAAAGATTTAATTTATTTATTTATTTATTTTTTAAAGAAACTACTGCACCCAGAGAAGAACAACCTATCAGAGACAGCAGGTGTGACCGACGAGGTGTTACCTGGGGCTTCAGTGGCTTTGCTGAAACTATGGCGGAACATCCACCTCTGGAAAATGTAAAGTTTGATCACAGAACAAATTAAACTCACAAGTCGAGGTACCATTGTAGTAACGGCTTGAAATGTTTTAGAACGTAAAACCTTTTCATGCCTGATAGAGACCATGTAAAACAGACTGAAACGTGATACCTGAAGGCAGCATGCTGGTACAGCATTGCTGCTTTGGGGACAGTGAAGCTTTGCCTCTCTCTCTCTCTCCCTCACTCACACGCAGACCATAATATTTACTCAAGCCAGGCAGCAAATGCTGCAGCACACCTCTGGTCCCACTTTAAGACCTGCATCAGACTGACAAGGCTGGGGAGCTCGCCAAAACCCACACAGACACACACACACACACACAAACCAAGCTTGACAGTAAGGCCCAGTGGTGGGAACTAACAAATCCTTTATGAATGTACTTAGGTAGACTTTTTTCACGTATCTGTACTTTACTTTGGTATTCATTTTTCTGATGACGTTTTACTTTTATTCTCAACATTTGAAAATCGGATGCGCCTTTCGATTCGCCTCCTGAATTTCTGCCGTTTAGTGCCGCCAACGAATATATTCGTCAAGTAAGTTTTTCTCACCTAGCTTGTCTGTGAAATTCCGGTTTGTAGGCCACTGCAATGACTCATAGAATCCCGTGTTGCGTCGCTTTGGATTTGAGATCAGCACAGAATCTCGGCTCGTCACCTCAATTAGGAGGGCGAGAAACACAAACTCGTTGGAAGTCGGACAAGTTTCGGCACCTCACACTCTAAAAGAGTAAGTAAGTATGGTATAAGAGTATGCGTTGCGGAAGGCAGTCGAAAGTGTGCGTCGCAATTGTGAGAAAAGATGACTCGATTTACGGCGTTAATGATGGAAAAATGCCACTGACGTTTGGCCGGTAAAACGGGGAACTCTGCTTTGGAAAAAGGCTGGCAGTATGTGAGTTAAGTACCTTAAAATGATGATCGTTTATTTTCTTTTGATAAAGTAAAAGATGAATCGGCACTTCTACTTTGGTACTTTTTCCAGAGTTGGTAACACTCAACACTGCAGCTCCCCGCGCCATCGTCTCGTCGTTGCAAGCGGCGCGACAAGCGATCGAGGATTTAGCGGGCGAGGGAGGGGTGGGGCTTCGCTTAGACAGGAGCTCCTCTGTTTTCAAGCATGACAAACTGCACGCTGATTGACAGCATGGGACTTGTTGCATAGCTGTGGCATGCGCTGCAGAAGATTGTCAAGTTGTTACACACGCAGTCTCACACACAAACACACACACCCACACCCACGCGCAGTCTGGCAGCATGCCCGTGTTTTCACTACAGGCCTGTGAAAACTAGTTGCGCTCGAATAGACGTCTACTGTAGATGGCCCTTGGTAGTCGGTTGTAAATTTACTGTAAATGTTTTTGTCCGGTACATTTGCTAAAGATTGATTGTGAACTGCTCCAGATTGTCTGGTTGTGTTGTGTTGCGTGCGCTTGTATTGCGTTTTTGTGACTTGATCGCGGTGGAAGTAAGAGGTGCATTAAGTCCCCACTGAAGGCCCGGGAACTAAATGCATGAAAAGACGATACATGCACATATGGCGGGTACGATTTAAGGCGGGTACGTACCAATTAAGTTAAAGACGTTCGGTATCGTGAGTAGTTCTCAAAAATGGAGCAGATTCACTTACAAAGCAAACGCAAGGGGCCCTAGTTGCATTCTCTGGGGTGCTCCATGTATCCACCTTTTCACTTAGGAGTTCAGTTCGAAGTGGTAACCTTTGGCTTTTGTTAAAGGAGAGACACAACAGCCTTTTCTAAAGCGGTACCTCGACTTATTTTTGTGATTGAGCTTGTAACTCAATTAACCCAAACCCACATCTGAAATTGCGACCGAGATGCTGACGTCGTGCCGCAAATGACGACCCAATTCTCGATAATCTTATCATGACCACGACTGCGCATAACATAATTCTGCTGCGCACTACTGCGTATGTACCGTATATTTATGAGCGTTTGTGTTTTGCGTACTTTCCACCACATTGCAGCTGCATGCGGCCGATGGGCACAAGGTCAAGCACGTTTACGCTTTCGCTTCCCAATTCATTTGAACTGCAACTGCTGGCAACTAGAAACCCGAAGAAAAGAAAGCAGCCAGCCATTAAAATTGATTGAAAATGATCTCATCTGAAGGAAATGAATCAACCTGGGAGTTAATTGGCAAGCGTGCCGCCGCAGGGAAGGTCCCACCTCGCCCGAGCGCCCTGGTTCATGTCTCAACGTGGCAATATTATTATTTTAGATACAAGTCAGTACTGATTCATATCCAGCACAAGTTGCTAAGGTGGGAGAGCAGTCCCTTTTCATGCTTTGAATAGCGCAGCGACATGGTGAGGAGTGCAATTAAGACTTTGTTTCTTGGATAGCGATGACACGGGTTGCAAAATGTTCACATTTAAAGGGAATGAATGAATCGGAGACCAGATGAAAGATCGGCTCTTGACGTCCCATGGATTTTTTCCAATTGATCAAACTTTTCCGGAAATGGACCAGAAATGTTGTGCCCCTTTGCAATGTAGATGACAGTGTATCCCACCAGATATCTACAGGCTTTTTCTGAAGCAGACGCAAGTAACCACCGTGTGCATCGGTTCTACATTGCCCGCCGCTATATGTGCTCATTTCTAGTAGCCTGTCATTATATGTTAGCTATCAAGCTAGCCAACTTTCAATAGCTTGGTTAAACACTTCATTCTCTCGGTTTTCCAGTAAACTTCAACTGGGAATGGCAAGCCTCTTATTTGAAGAACTGTCTTCTTTTTGTGAATTATTATAATTTCTTTTTTTTGGTAATAATTCCCCACAGCACACCGGATGGTCTGGTAACCACTGTGTTTAGCCGGAAGACGAAAGATAAGGACGTCGTCAACCCTGCCTCTGCAGACTCAGGAAGCATACCGACAACACTTCCACGCGATGCGGACGAACCTTTGCTTTAGGGAGGCGCGGCCGCCTCAATTAGCAACGGGCGGGGGCGGCGCCAATGCAGTTGAATGCAGCTTTTGATTTTTGTGTGCCAGTGAGGCCATCTGAAGGGCAGAGAAGACACACAACCCTGCGGGATCACGTTACGCTGACCTTTCGACCACCTGGTCACACCTGACTGCTCTGGTGGGCCCAGGCAGAGTCATGAAGCACGCTAGACAGCCTACCCCTGCATGGTGACATCATTCATCTTAACAGATATTACTTAGCTTCGGGGCGTCAAATTAGGTGGCAGTGAACTTGACTCCTTTCACAGCAATCAGCATATGGCAAATAGTGACCTGTTTTTTCAAAAGAAAGAGGCTTCGAGCTGTTTATTGCTACTCCCAGTTGAAGTTTACATGAAAACTAAACATAAAACAATTACAAGTTGTTTAAAACAACCGCATACCTTTGCTTTAGATAAATCCACTCGCTTAACGGGAACAACTCAAAACGCCATAGTGCCGCTGTCACGCCAGTTATAAACCTTTAACCTTGAAACAAAAATGGTACACAAACAAATGTAGACGGACAATATAACAATACTCACCGGCATACATTCGTCAGCCTCTAAGAAGAACGATTTGTATTACTGGAGCTTACTTGCAGTAGATGTGAAACTCTTCTTCATTTATAGCTGCATCACTGTGTTATAATGTGTCCGGTGGCCAAGTTGCGCACAGCAGAAGGAGACGCAATCAATTATTGTGTTTATAATTCTGTACATGCTACTTAATTATTTTATGACTATATATGTTGATCAAGTAAATATGAATGGAGTGCTATTTTCTTTGTTGGGCTGGAACAGATTAATGGCATTTCAATACATTTCGATGGGGAAAGATGTTTTGAGTTCCAAACCAGGTTATGGAACAAATAAATTTGTATTTCAAGGCACTGCTGTAATTTTTTTTTGTACGACTTTGTATTTTTACTCCCTACAATTGGAAACATATCTGTACGTTCTACTCCTTCCTTTGTCAACAAAGGCTCGCTACGTTTTTGAACCTCCGTGGATGATGAAGTATTACATTAGGGTATGACTGATTAATCGGCCAGCCGATTTAAACGGCTGATATTATCCCTTTTCAAGTTGGCAAAAATCTGCCGTGTTTTCGTTTTAACATATTAAGACATTACGACATAAGACAGAGATCACATTCAAACAAATAAACAAACAAACAAACAAAAACGCCGATTTTTCTCTCTTTTGTAAAGTTAAACAAATACTAAAGGATAAAATATTGTAAAACAGTCAAACGTTCTGCCCGTAATTCATATATGTATTTTTGTCAGCATTAAGGGACCAAAAATAAGTTATTTTAGTCATTATATATTATTTTTGAATGAATAGGCCGATTAATCGGTTATGGGAATTTTACTCTGCCAAATAATGGACCGGCCTCCAAAATCCAAATCCAGCTCCTATATTATATACATTTATATAGTTTTGACAGGCATAAACGACTCTCCGAGGGAAAACATAACTACGATGTGGCCCGCCATTGAAAATGAGTTTGACACCCCAGCGCAAAGGTGGTGGGCGGGTCAGGCAGATAGAAGAGAAGATACCAGGAGGAGGCGACCACACACCATCACGCCGTGTCAGCAAGAGAGAGAGAGAGAGAGAGAGAGAGAAGCGGGCGGTGCATGCGGACAGACGGGATAAGTCGGCAGGCCAATTTACAGACGTGGGCATAAGACGCCATCCTGGCCACGGCAACCTACTTTTGCGCCAGGCGGGGGTCGCGCCGGAGCCACCGAGCGGATGTTGTAATCTGCTGTTGATCGCGCCGGGATATCTCGAGAGCCCAAATGGCCACGCTGCATGTTTAAATACATCAGCAGTAGCCAGACAGGCTGGCGGGGCAAGCTGCTGCTGTAAACTGTTGTCGTGTGCGAGCGGCACAAAAATGGATACAAATTAGAAAATAATTGGGCAAAAATGAGGTGACTAAACTGACAAAAAAATATGGTGAAAGAAGATAAAAAGCTGTCAAAAACAGTGCAAAAAAAAAAAGGCAAACAATAAAATAATCTGGCAGGAATCTGACAAAATACATTAAAAAAATAATAATTTTTAAATCTGACAAACAAAAACAATCTTTAATGACATGGGGGAGAAAAAAATGGCAAAAACTGACAACAAAAATATGGTGAAACTGGATAGAAATCTGACAACAATTTTTTAAAAAGCGTCAAAAAAACTAAGTACATAATCTGAAAAACATAGATTGAAGATTTTGGGGGAAAATGTGAAAAATTGGACAAAAACATTGACGAAAATCTGTCAGGACACTGACAAAAATCTGAATAAAAATGACGATAAACTAATTTTAAAAACAATAAAAACAGAGCAAAAAAAGTGACCGTTATAAATCAGGTTTTTGTTTACTCCCTACGTTTGACACTAGATGTGTACTTTCCACTCGTTACTGCAGTTGCGATCGCGATCGATTGAGATGTTGAGGCCTTTAAGGGGTGCGGCCTAGTCAGTGCCGTCAGGAGCTAGCGTGGGATTGGCTGATTCTACTTGCGTGTGAGGCGTGAGCTGCGGCCTACAGCAGCTCCTTGCGAGTGTTCTCGTTTCGTGTTCGACCAACAAACAGCTGAAAGTGCATCGCGGACTGTGGCTCTCCTTGCCCGCATGCCAGGGCATCACAGCACCTTCATTTCTCATTTTTTCCACAACTCAACATAATTAGGTTGACACTTTTTTTTTTTTTTTTTTTTTTTTTTGGGGGGGGGGTTTAGTCATGTGCTGTGAGATTTTTCTCACGTGAAGTACGTGTATGTGCCTTGGGAAACACTGGTTTAGTGTTGCACTTTCATTTCCAGTAAACAGGCAGCAGGCAGCACCGTGGCTTGCTTCCATCTGTTGAGCGCTTCTACCCGGCTGAGGGGCCTCGCGAGGCGGGGAGAGGTGGGCGGTTTGAGCGGTGTCGCTAATAAACGAAGCCAAACGAAAGCGGTTTCAAGTGTTTCACGGACGGGGGGGGAGCCCCACAGGGAACGAGCCAGCGACACGTCGCCGGCGTGGGGGGGGGGGGGAGAGAAACAACAACATGGAAGGACGGAAGCTCCGGTGAGGTTAAAACAGCACATGGAAGGGAAACAAAAAGTACTCACGAGGCAAGAGGCTCCGGTTCCGCACGGTCCGGACTCGGGAGGGGACGTAAAGCCTCTCCGTCTTCTTCCGGGCTCGGCGGTGGGTCGGTCGCTCGGTCGGGCGGGGATCTGCTGCGAGTCTCCGAGGAGCGAAGGCGAAGTGTGCGGTTGGCTTGCGTCATCCCACCGGGATGCCGCGATTGAGCGAGGACGCCGACGCAGCCATCTTGCCGCCGAGCAAAACAACCAATCGCGGAGGCGAACCCGCCTCCTTGGCCGGTGACGTCAACGCCTGCCGCTTTTCACAAGAAAAAAAAAAAAAAGGTTCCGAAAAACAGAAAATAAATAGTTTTTAAAACAGAAAGTAAATAAATAAATTACTCGGGGGGGTGGGGGGGGGTAGTTTTTTTTTTCCTCCAAGTGTATGAAATAAAGTAACCCAAGTAGAAATACTTTGTTACTATAACTGCTTTGATACTGTGCTTAAGTCGAGTTCCATATAAATGTAATTGATCATTATTTTCATGTAGATGTACTTTAATTGAGTATTTATTTTCCTGACGACTTTTTGGACTTTTTCTACCGACATTTGAAAACCACAGTGGTGGAAAGGAATACTAGTAGGGCAGCTACATGTTCTAGTGAGGCCTAAACTGTACACGAGTTGACAGTTGACAAATTCTAGTCGTACTAGTAGCGTACGACTAGAATTTTACAATGTCACTTTGAGTCACAGTTGTCAACTAGTGGACTGTTTAGCCTCACTGGTGACATGTAGTTGTCCGACGAGTACATATGCCAAAGATGTCCTACTAGTGAGGACAAAGAATGTACTAGTACATGGACGTTAAACTGGATATAAAGTTCCAAGTACATTTCAGTCAGGTACTTGTATACTTTTACTAATAAAGGAGTAGAATCAGTACTCCTACTTTTAACAGTCTTCTTTTTTTTTTTTGCACTACTATCTGTACTTCTACTTCAGTGATTACTTTTTTTCCCCCGGCTCTTCTGCTTCCAGCAGTGAAAGTAATCCAACAAGATGAGCTGCTAGCATTTTTTTCCCCAACTCCTCGCGCCTTTAAAAGGTCGTGTATTTATAATGTATACAGCATTAATCATTTAGGTGACAGCCGATTTCAATCAAGATGTGACAGTGACTAACTCGCATTGCACGACTTTTCACGCTTTTTTTTGTTTTTTTCTCCAGGACCAACACAATAAAAAATATATATTGTAAACAAAACCTATATACATGTGGAAAAAAGTAAAAATATATATTCTACCACCATTTTTAAATAAATGACTTTTTCTTTAAATGACAGTGTAGTGTGTATGCTTAGAGCATGTGAACAACCTCTCGTGAATATTTTTTTTTAAATACTGTATTACATTTTTTTGCAAAAATAAATAAAGAAATACAAATAAAGAATTGCTCGAAAATAAAGAAAAGAATACAGAGAACATTTAATAGTAATTATAAAAATCAAAATGTCCTCAATATCCCTCATGGGATTAATTTTGTGATTGTTCTCCTTTTTGTTAAATGAAAAAAACCCTCATATTTGGTCTTTGTGATCTATCCATCAAAGTACATTTAATCACTAGTTGGCATGTAGCAAACCAGGGCCCACAGCTTCAACCTGTGCAGTAATCTTTGCATGTATCAAAATATTTTGAAGAGTATTGCTTTGGCACCATAGGCATCTTGAGGCTAAGGGGGGGGAGGAAATGAAGTGAGTTGAGGAGCTTCATTTTGACAAAAGTAGTCCTTTGCCACCATCATGTGGCATCTACAGGCTGTTACAGCCGCGTTCGAACCTTTTTGGTTTCTTGCCATTTTTTCTATTCGTGACAGCGTTTGGTCCCTATCCACCGCAAATAACTGGGGTTCACTGTACACCCCAAAAGTCAATCAAAAACTATTTCATTTAATAACCAACAACGGCAAAAAAAAAAAAAAAACACCTGAGTCAATGTATTGACATCTCTTATATTTTTATGTTCAAACAGAAGGAAGACAGTTCTTACAAGTCTTAAGTTTTATTAAGTTAATCATCATCATTTATCATCTTCTTCCTGCGCATCATCATCATCATTTAGTTAGTTTAGCGCCCCTCTGTGGCCAATATGGACATGACACTTTCCTGCAGTGACGAAACCAAAACTGAGCTAACAGCTTTTGTGGTACTTAAGTCAATAAACACTGACGAATACACGACTCACAAAATCTCGATACGCTCTTATCGCAAAACTTTTGCATCTCAAATCACCTTTTCACAGTGCAATGAACTGAAATGCAATTAATTCGTTCCAGCCCAAACAAAAATATCTATTTTTAGGGGCTTTTTAGGACTTTTAGCCAAAAGCTAAGTATCTCAAACATTTTGTGAGTAGTGTATTTATTTACAATGTTTAGTGACTTCCTTACTGGGAGGCGACATGATGTTTAGTTTGTCATCATTAGGACACTATAAAAAGTGGCAGCCGTTGATGCAGAATTAGACCCCTTCCACATACTTCATGTTTCACATGAAACCCTAATCACATTTTAATTTTAAACAAGATCTACTGGAGGATGAATGACGCTGGGCGACAATCATTTGAGATTTTTTTCTTTTCTTTTTTACAAAAAGACTGAAATGCATAGAGGACACCAGCACAATTAATTACCTCCACCAAGGAGCTGCTGATGTTAATTAAATTAAGCAAAGAAAAGAAAGAAAATTCTGTTGATTTTTATGGTACTTTTGTTCAGTTTCATAATTACAATTAATGACAAAATTCAGACTGAAAAGTCAAACCAAAGTGTGATTTCCTTTTTTCCCCCTGTATTGGTGGAGGTCGAGATCAATGATTCCCAACCACATAGCGGGAAATTAGAAAACGCCCCTTAATTGGCCCAGAAAAATTCTTTACTTTATATTTGTTCATCTATTTATGCCAGTGACTTACAGTCACAAGCAAAACAATTAAATGTTCTCCTACTAGATGACAGAAAACATGTTGCCATTCATACAACAGAATAATAGCTTTGTGTTTAACTAAACTGAGACCATGGTCCTCAGTCGGGAAAGGGTGGCATGCCATCTCCAGGTCGGGGATGAGATCCTGCCCCAAGTGGAGGAATTCAAGTATCTTGGGGTCTTGTTCACGAGTGAGGGAAGAATGGAACGGGAGATCGACAGGCGGATCGGTGCAGCGTCTGCAGTGATGCGGACTTTGTATCGGTCCGTTGTGGTAAAGAAAGAGCTAAGCCGAAAGGCGAAGCTCTCAATTTACCGGTCGATCTTCGTTCCTACCCTCACCTATGGTCATGAGCTGTGGGTCGTGACCGAAAGAACAAGATCCCGGATACAAGCGGCCGAAATGAGTTTCCTCCGCAGGGTGTCCGGGCTCTCCCTTAGAGATAGGGTGAGAAGCTCGGTCATCCGGGAGGATCTCAGAGTAGAGCCGCTACTCCTCCGCATTGAGAGGAGCCAGATGAGGTGGCTGGGGCATCTGATTCGGATGCCTCCCGGACGCCTCCCTGGTGAGGTGTTCCGGGCATGTCCCACCGGGAGGAGACCCCGGGGACGACCCAGGACGCGCTGGAGAGACTACATCCTTCGGCTGGCCTGGGAACGCCTCGGGATCCCCCCGGAAGAGCTGGATGAAGTGGCTGGGGAGAGGGTAGTCTGGGCGTCCCTGCTGAAGCTACTGCCCCCGCGACCCGACCCGGATAAGCGGTAGAGAATGGATGGATGGATGGATAAACGAGGCCAAATTTCATACTACGGCATTGTAGTTGTGAGATTACACACAATGAATTATGTCAGTATACTGTATATACTTTGTGTGACTTTTGTATGGCGGTGGTCCGTGAGGTAATTAGAATGTAAATACACTTCTTTGGGTTATTGAAATTTCACCCGAAAGCTGACTGGCCCAAATTTAGGGTCATTTACGTGCCTTGGCACAATAAATGTTAGTTGGGAAACACCGGTCTTTAAAAATTAAAAATTAAAAAAATATACACCAAATCTGTCTCCTTGATAATAATTTGTGGTTTTTTTTGTTTTTTTTTTCGTGGTAAAGAAATGTCAGACAGAGTGAGGTAAGAAAATTCCGGTACATTTCCAAGAGAATTTCAACTGGGGAATTTTGGAAATATTCCAAATTGAAAACTTTACATGGGAATGCAAGAGAAATATGGCTAATTTGATAAACATGTTTTGTCATGAGCAGACATTCACATAAAAGCGATAGCTCTCCTTGCCCACATGCAAGGGCATCACAGTACCTTAATTGCTCCATTGTTTTGTTTTTTTTACTCTACTCAAGTGGCGGTGTATCTGCAGAGCTCTCGTAACAAAAATTTGCGCCACACAAAACAAGAAGAAAACAGACGATGGCTCTCATTAGGCAAGGTAGCACTGTATTTGCAAAGACAACACAATGCTCCGAAATGGCCATGATTTGCTGAGGTGAAATCTGATTATTGTCAGGAGATTATGCTACAAGATATTTTTACTAACCATATTTAAATTCCTTATGATATTAATTCCCTTAAATCCCTGTCAAAAAAGGGGAAGTTTGTGTTTTTAATTACAAAACTGCCGCGCCTGAGGAAGAACAACCTATCACAGACAAAATGTGTGACCCACAAGGTGTTCGCCGTGCACTTGCGGGCACACTCATAGCCGGTGACCGGCACAGCCCCGTAGCCACGTGCCGACCTGTTAGCTTGGGCTTCAGGAGCTTTGCTGAAACTATGGCGCAATATCCACATCTGGAAAATAATTAGTGAGGTGAGGCTACATTCAAATCTTGCTAGTGCTTTAAAAACTGCAAACTCCCCCGATAATTCCCATGGAAAGTTTCCAACTTTAAAAATTCACAGAATTTTGCCACTGTAGGTAAGAAACCTGCTCTCTCATCCGTCGTCAAGCAGGTCTAAGAGGACTCCATCGTGGTTCGCCGATGGCCGGTGTGGCCAGCCTTGCCTTGGCACCGCGCGGCGTCCGCGGACACGTCGGTGTTAAAGTTCACCGTTTGATTGGGAGCATCAAAGCTCGTCTTTTTCCATTTGCCGGAAGGCCTCCAGGTCGTCCCGCCAATCGGCCAGAAGCTCGTCCGCCGATCGGCCGGCGGCGTCGGCGTCAACGCGGCCCTCCTCTTTCTCCCCCGCGTCCGCTTTGGGCGCTTCGGCCTCCGTCGGCCTGACGTCCTCTCTTTGGGACGGACTCGTGTCTCGATCTTCCTGCGATGACGTCGCCTCCGACTCGGATTCCGCCGCCCTCGACTCCGACGGCTGGCCAATGGGCACGGAGGAAGCGGGCGTGGTGGCCTCGGTTTGGCAGTCCTCCTCCGCCTCGCGGACGTCGGCGCCTGAAAAGGAAGGCGAGCGGTGGGCGGAGACGCAAAAAGATGTGAGATGGGCAAAAATAGAGCGGCGCTCACAAAGAAGCTGCCAGCTTAGAGCAGCGTGATGCCCGTTGGTGAGTCACAGGATGAAATCTTTTTCTCTCCCTCTCACGTTGCTGAGAGGGAAAACAGCCCAACGGAGAAAAGCAGCCAAAAGGTTGTGCTGGGAATCTGGCAGGATTAATAATTCCCCTGAAGTGTGAGTTTCTATAAATACACACTGTACACACTGTTGTATCGCCGTCCAGTTCTATGTACATGTACACAAGTTGTTTAAGAAGACATCAGATTCAGCTCATGAAACTGTCTCCTAAATGATACTGCTTCTATGAGACGACAGCGTTGAGCTATCTCTCTATCTATTGGAAGACACAGCATAATAGAAAAAGCAGAAGAAAAGAAGAGGAAGAGAAAACCACCAAACTAAAGCCCAGTAATAGTCCTTGTTCCCAAAGAGCAGAAAGAATATAGGCCTCGCCAGTGAACATTTTTGGATGCGCTGCTGCTCCGTGTGTGTTAAAGTCGCGGCTGTTTGACGGTTTAACATTCCCCTAAAATCTATGCTAATGTCCGTTAGCCTGCCGAAGGCGTTTCACATTATATGTCAGCATCAAGCTAGCACATGAAATTATACGGCTTGGTTGGACATAAACAGCCTGAATGAAGTAAGCATGGATGAACTTTCCACACTTTAGATTGGTCACTCATTTGTAAAATGGACTGACCAATAGCATTGATTTGTGAAAGATGTGAAACTGACCAAATTTGGACATAGGTGTGCGCCTGTCAGTGACGCTATAATCTCTATATTACGGATTTTTGCGGGCGGGTCTGGAACGCAGCACCCCCTTTGATAAACAGGGTTTCACAGTATTCTTGCTTTTTCTACAATAGTGCCACTGTGTCCAGACTTGTGACTTGTGAACTAGTGATTGGTGAGAAACAAACCTAAGGAGGCATAAGGGAGTAAGAAACATGAAGTGGAGCCAGGAGGCAAGGTCACAGATGACACCGTTGGAAATGTGTGGGCAGGGAGCAGTCTCAGGGGAGGGCGGAAAGTTAGTGTTACAGTCAACCCCCGCTATATCGCAATTCAGATTTTTATGCTGTGCTCTTTGTTTATGGGTTTTGACAAAATATACGCAAGTCACGAATTCATTCACTGCCGTAGACGTATGTATTCGTCAATTACCTTTTTCAAAGGCTCGGTGTCTCCCATCTTATCTGTAAAATTCATCACTTTTCATTCGAGATCAGCGTAGCTTTTGAGCATAAGATAAAGATTAGGCGCTGAATCTCGGCTTGTCACGTCGATTACGAGGGGGAGAGATGCCGACGCGTTGGAAGTCGCACAAGTTTAGGCACCGCGCACTCGAACGGAGCATGTGTTTGACTATATACCATGACAGACTACATGGTTTGGTTGAACATTTTGGTGTTTAAATACGCAACACTACATTCTTTTTTGTTCCGTGTGTCCGTTTAGCAGTGAACTTCAACTGGGCGTGGCAAATTATACAGCTTGAAGCGTTACCCTCCGTCATGAACGGCGGCGGTTCACTCTACTATAAAAATGAGAAGACGTGAGTGAAGAGGCAGAAAGGAAAGCATAGAGGAATACTTACTGCCCTCAAACAGACTCCCAGGAAGAGGTTTACCTTTGAATATGGCAGCTGTTTGTTCACAAAATGAGAGGGTCAGGGGGTGTGGGGGGAGAAGAGAGGAGAACGCAAATGAGCGAGCAGAGGGGAGGAAGTGTTGCGTAATATTGATGAATGGATGTAAGGACGTGAGTCAAAATTGCTGGGAATTAAAGCCTCATCTTTAATTCACGACGCGAACCGGGTAGGCGCGATGAAGATGAGCGGCGCTGACGATCCATCGCACGGGATAGAGAAACGAACAAACAAAAGGGATGTGCGGGGGGGGGGGGTTGGGGGGCCCACTGAGGACGGCGGCACGCACCTCGGTCTCGGGCTTTGTCGCTGAGCAGAACCTCCACCTCTCTGTACTCCTTCAGCGCCTCCAGCAGGATGTTGCCCTCCTTGTGGAAGAGGAAGAGGAGGGGCAGGGTGATGTCGTCCGTGTTGCGGCCGTCGCCGGCCATCTGGAAGAGAGGCGCCGTGTCGCTGCTGCTTCCCTCGTTGTCGTCTGCCACACGAGGAAACGGGACTTCCGTGAATTTGTGCATATTTTGGGGGAACCTATCCTACATTATTCACTGAAAAGTAATAGCCGTGTCGTTACAATTTGCCTGTATTCCCGAACACTTCTTATTGTGTGTAAAGCCCAATGACATACTCCTATGTGTAAAGTGCGAGTTCAGTTTGCGCTAGCCAGTATTATTGATGAGCCTCATGTGAATGTGCTTTGCCTCCAAAATGCAGTTACGTATGTAACACGGGTTCGTGATTGTGTACATGCTAGTTACATGGTGTCGATGCTTTGCTGATTAGCATTAGCTCGGTCCCTTTCACTCAAAAATAGTTCAATAACATTTTGGGAAGTTTTTGTTTTTTGACGGCTCAGAAAAGCAATGAGAATATAGCCCTATTTCCGATGATTTGACGTTTCACAGTTTCTCGGCATTATGATAAAGGTGGCGGTTGTTGTCGTTGTGGACGATAATTGCACACAAATACGACACAGAAGAAACCCAATTAACGGCGCATCGCACACGACTTATCTGACCGTCTGTCTTGGAGGTAATCCATTTAATCGGCGGCTAATCCGATCAATGGGTTCATTTTCCCGGTGGCGTCCCGCTCGGCCCCGCGCACTCACCGACGACGATGCCTCCGATGGCGCCGGCCTTCTGGATGTGCCGCGCCTTCTCCGCGAACATGCACTGGCCCCGCTGCAGCAGAGCGATGTGGCCCCGCACGTACTCGCCGTTGGTGATCTCGCTGCAGCCGGTGTAGGGCTCGGCCACGGTGACAAAGCCTCGCACCTGCGCACGGGAGGAGGCCAGATTTACTTCCAGAATGAGGAAGAACTGGCAACTATTGTAGTGCCCTTTCATAATGTTTGTAAACAATAGGTGCCTTTTCCCCCCCTCTTAATCCTTCTCTGTTATCTTATGATCTCATTATGTTATGGATATCGTTAAGGACCACAAATGTATGCAACGTTGCTTGAAACATTGACATTGTGTTGAATAGATCCTGAAATGTCGATGCAACAAGAAGGTTTTATGAATTAAAGTAGGAACATTTACATTTTGATATCTGGTCATTTATATCAGTTGAACTCCCCAAAATGGCAATCACTGAGAAAAACTAGCGGTTTCCCACTGCTCCCTCAGTTATCTTTGGGAAACCTACATACATTTTCCTAGTATTCAAAATGTTAACTTAGCAACTAAAAAAACAAAGCAGAGTGTTTATTTCGGGGCAAAGTACCGGAGTTCGCACGGACAGGCCATCGACCTGGCTTCGAGTGTAAAACTATTGCTCCAAGCTGAACATGAATGAGGCATCTTTACCCATCAGCCCGCTTCGACACGTTCAATATGGCGGCGACGTTCCTATACGATTCCGAGTCTATGTATATTTGATGTCTGTGCTTCAGTGGCAGCTCACCCCCGTGGAGCTTTTGGACAAGTCCGTGCCGAACTGCGCCGGGCCGGCGGTCAGCACCACGCGGCCGAAGAACGGATGCGAGACGATCTGAATGGCTCGGGGGGGCAGCTGCTCCTTCTGCTGCTGGCTAGAAAGCTCCATCATCTCCTGCATGAAGCGGACGCCGTCCTCGGCGGCTATGGGGCTCACCGCCTAAGTGCGGGGGAGGCGGCGGGAGAGAAAAAGTGCCATTAGTCCCGAGTAGTCGCTGCCACAGGAAGATGACAACGCACTTTGTTGGTATCAGACAAGGCTACGGCCTGACTCAATCAATCATCTACTCTTAACAATGCTGAAATGAGGGAAGAAGATGTCAAAAGATGGCACCAAAGCAATATATTTATATGATACATAGCTCTGGCCTAAGCAAAAAAAAAGTGAGTTTTTCAGCGAATAATGGAGGATAGGGTCCCGAAATATCAGTGAAAAATGCCCACCTGTGAAAAATGGGGAAGGTTGATTTGCTGCACGAGTCAATTGAGTGACCAACTTGCTTAAGCAACAAATTCAACGCGTTAAGTCGAGGTACCGCTGTACTTTTGTTTTAGCTATATAGGGTTAGAATGAATGAATGTTCAAATGTGACTGAAAATACTGCCTGTCCAGTTAACAGAGGTTCAATTTAGGATGGCGACTTGATGACCTGAGCCTTAACTTGATTCAACAAAATGTCTCGTCTCCCCACCCCTCCCCTCCCCTCCCCCTTGTGCACACCAAACAACATGACATCACCATTCCCATGCCGAGTAAAGACTGTGAGTCAGTCATGACTCACAGAACTCCCGGAACAATATTCTGAGCCTCCGATGACAGCGTTTCTTTGTGTACCTGCGCGGCGTGCTGCACCAGCTGCACCCTGCCGTCCTTCAGGTGGATGAGGCTGACGCCCATCCTCCTCAGCAGCTCCAGATGTTCCGGGCTGTTGGCCATAAAGTCCTGGGCTCTCAGAGGAGGGGCTCCCATGCCGGGCTCCCTGCATTGTGTAAAAACCAAGCAGGATTTTCGGCTTTAATGCGGTTGCTTGATCGCACCCCCGTTATATCGCTTTTTACAGAACACGTCTGTAATGCCCTCGCATATGGGAAAGAAGAGCGACAGTCGCTGACGCCCTTTCCAGAAATTTAATGAACACGGCGAGAATAGTAAAACACAATGAGCACACTCGCCCGGGAGCTGCTGCTGACCACAGTTCACACCCTGACACTCGCACACTCACTCTCCGACATCACATTGCACCACACCAGAAAGACAGAGACAGATCATTTTACACTTGAAAGTCTGCGAGTCCCAGGATGCCCGTCTGTACACAATGAGTCCCGGCCATAGAACAATGCGTCACTGCAACTTATCGTCACAGAATACAGATCCAGTCATCGTACGCTGTGTCACGTTTCTTGCTTCGCTGTCCTGCTATATTGGCAGATTTTTGTTACTCTTGTTTGTTATACTGCTTGTACAATATTGTTGTGTTACCCATTGCTCTCTCAATATCAGGTATGTGTTCAGTTATTTTATTCCAATCTTTTAGGACGCACGCAGTCGTGAATGCCTTAACAGGCAATATACTGCCAAACAAGTTTCCAGTCGGTTCTGAAAAAGTGCAAAGTCGCAGGAAGAAGATCACAGTTTGGATTCGAGATTTGTCCGACTTTTCAAAGGTCTGCGGCCTTTCCTTAAAAGTTGCTTTGCCAAAGGAAACGGGAAATGTCACACCGTGTTTATGTCTTCCCGGCTGAAGAAAGTGGGTGGGACGGTTGTGTTTAAAATCGATGCATTTAGTCACTTTGAGGTTTTAAGTTGTGTTGCCTTTGGTGCGACTTCACCCAAATTCGACATAACCAGCTCGTCGGTGTTAGCGGAATGGCCGCGTTCATCTGGCTTGAATCCAAAATGTTCCCGCAGCGTCGTGGCGGCATGAGGCGTTGGAAATAATTCCATTTATGCCGCTCAACTTTCTGTCACTGCGCAAGCTGCCGGCTCGACGTCAAAAACAGTCGGTAACTTCGTAAAGTTGTAGGCCTCGGTACAGTAAGTAATACCTGTAAGGAGCAGGACGCGGGCAGCTTTTATCCACGGCGCTACGAATCGGTTCCCTCAGGTTACGAGGGAAGGCTGGGTCGGGAAAGAGGAGGCGCGTGTTGGGGCAGGTCCAGTCGAAGTTCGAGTCGTCCAGCTCCTGCTCCGACTGAGGGATCTTGACCACATAGCTTTGGATTAGAAAGCGTTGTGTCGCAATGTGTCTTTCCAGCAATAATGGGGACAATTACCGTTCTATTTGGGGGGACAGATGGAGCATGAGGCGCTGTGGAGAGTGACAGAGGCAAAAGATGTGCTTCGGTCGTGAAGATGTAATCCTCCACGTTGAAGCGTAGGTCCTCCGTATCAGCGAAAAGCAGGAAAAGGTACTTGAACATCTCGGCAAGGAAGAAAGAGTCCATTCTAAGAGGAGAAAATATTATATCGATGCTCAAGACGTAATCATGAGATAACGTGTCATCAGCAGGCTCAAAACTAGTACAATTTGGAGTTCTACCAAAATGTTTGTGACATGGATATTGTTAAATTAGCCAGTGGCACCATTCATTTGCAGTCTGGACATGGAGGGGTGAAGAGCTCCTGCTTTGGAGGTCATACCAATTCATTCCGTATCACTTTTTTTTTTTTTTTTTTTTTTTAAATAGCAGCTAGAGGGGGTCAGAAATGTCGGCAATTATAGCGACACATGAGCAGCTACTCGCCCGAAAGAAGATTGACTCGACAGAACCAACCCCTAAAACTGAGTGAGTTCAACCCGAGTGTAACAAGTTATCCTCATCTTTTATTCTTATCTGTGTACTTTGACCAAGGAAAGAAAGTCACAGACATGAGAACAGTTTAAAATGTGTGTGTGTGTGTGTGTGTGGGGGGGGGGGGGGGGGGCTGCATGATTCCTTTCAAATTGGACTTGTTTTACATTCTCTGAACAGTTAATAAAGGCTTTCTGAGGGCGACCATTCATTGACTTCAATTATTCCATGCGAAACACTGTTTTGAAATTAAGACCTTGCATTTTGGCCCTTCCACCGCAGTGGTGGCATATCTGGGCCAGCAAGTCCTTCCGTGCGGGCTTCAACACTACCAGAAGCACTGACCTCCCTTTACAACCTACATTCTAATATTTGTTTAATGAAATAGATTTATTTTTTGTCCAATCAGAGTTTGTCCTCTCTGTGTTGCCATGTCAATCTAATCTTCCCAGGACCTTCCCAATCAGTGGTGCTGGCCGACGTACCGTAAAATATAAGCAAGGGGAGTTTTTCCTTCAACCATTCAGATTTCAAATTCCTCCTCACAGGGCCAGCACGCTGGCGCTCGATGACATCATCATTACTCTGAGCTCAGATCAGCGCACACGACGCATTCATGAAGCGACATCTCTGCTGAGTATGATGTCGTTCATCTAAATGTATATTATGAGGCACAGTTGTGAGCTGTTATATTGGGTTTTGTGTAGTACTGATTGTTTCCATGAAAACTGCTTTCATAAATAAGAGTCATCTTTTGAGGAAAAAAAAGCTGTGGCTGAGATGACGTCTGGTTGGACATTGAAGCCTTTTATGTCCAGTGACCAGAGCATAGCAAAGTGGATGCAAAAAAATAAAAATCAATAAATCAAAAGATTTAAACTGCTCTAAATTTGGCATCACCTCGAGTTTTGTGTGTGTTTTTTAATGACCCCCCACGCATGCGTGACGTAGTATGTATCTATTCTGACCGGTCCTCGTGGCTGCCGGTCCGCACGTCCTTCATGGCAGCGAAACCGCACGGGACCCGAGCAAAGCGGTTGAGGTTGTCCATGATGGTGCGCCCCGCTTCAAGATAGTACGGGTCTCCCGTGGCCTGCGAGGGGACATTTTGGATTATTGGAGCGTCACATTTTGTCTTTATTCCCCCCAAAAAATTGCAAATCACAACTTCCACGATCAGGAGAATTTGATTTCAATTACGATTTCACATTACGCTTGAAAAATAAAGCTGTGTTTAAAGGTGTCCTCTGAAAGTCCTCAGACATTTGCATTGACTTTTGTTTTGTGTTTACCTTGTAAAGGAAATAGGTGCTCTCTGCAAACTCTGGCCTCAGAGGATGCTGAGCCCAGTGTACCCTGAAATCAGTAGTGAAGGCCTGGGGACATGAGAGTGAAAGGGTCGGTTCACTACTGCAGCATTGTAAGCGCAATTTGAATAGATGGCGCTGGACTGCACTAAAAGCCTCAAGTTGTCAGGTGAACCATTTGCGTGCACGAACACACGCGAATTTGACCTTGCCTTGCAACTGAAATTTGGCCTCATTGGCTTTAACAGCTGCCACTACATTTGATTTACACATTTAGCAACAATTCTAGAAATACATTGGTTTTGAAAGTAGTCGAGGATAAATGGAAACATGCATGGGAATAATGAAAATACTATTGTTTAAAGTATGAATGTGACCAAAAAAAACGTAAGCAAAAGTAACACTTCATTTATTAAATCATTGTATTTTTTTTTTCTCTTAATGCAGTGGAACCTGTGAAGTAAAATGCTTCAAAAACAATACATCGAAATTACCTCCACTGTTTTTCTTTTTCGAAAGACAAGGTAACATTGACGGCAAAAAGGAAACTCGATAACCATAGAAGCAGATATCACTTTTTTCCGAAGAAGACAAATATTATGACGTAGAAAAACAAATCGTTACCCCAATAGCATAACTACCTAAGTCAATTTGAACTTACTGTCCCAATATGACATAAAAAAATATCAATGTGCTTGCTAAAGATCTTGTTTTTTTCTTTATCTGTGTGGGTTCTCAGTCCTCAGGGTAAAGGTAACGCGCTAAGTTTCTTGTTTGTTAAATTTGTTGGTTTTATTTGTTTCTTGCATTCCCAAAATATGATGCTATGCTCTTAGGCAAACGAAATGTATGAAACTTTCCAAATTACGCATCTTCAAAAAGAGAGTAGCTTTATTTTAGTTGGTTTTTTTCCCCCCCCAAACAACTCTAAAGTCAAGCAGAAAGGATTGCGTTCAACTTCGAAGGTCCCACTGTATTTTTGAGAGCTCCCATCAAACGAGATGTTTCCAACGGGGAGATAACAGTTGTCAGATGACATTTACAAAAGCACAAACAAATCTGCAAATGAGAGTACAGTTTGCATTGGTTGAAGTTAACAAATCTTTCTTTTACATGATTGACGTACATTGCATTTGAGTGCATCTAATCAACATTTAAAGCCCAAAATGTACACAAGTCAGGCAAAAACAGGCTGGTTACCTCTGGTAGGAAGTTGTGTTTCTTGGTAACTTGATACAACATTTCATGAGTCTCGATGGCTGGACGGATGTCTCCCTTTAACACCTGAGATGTCAACGTAGGGAACAATGACTGAAATGGGGGGAACCAACAACATTCCTTTCCACATGTTCCAATCTGACCTGCAGCCCGGGGAAGAAAGCCAACAAAGAGTCCATCCAGGTGCGTGCGGGAAGCAGAGGTTTGTGGATGTGGACGTCCAACAGCAGGGGAGGCTGGCTAATGTACTTCATTATGGATGCATAGTGCTGAGTGGGACGGGATAACAATTCTCAAAAAAAAAGCGGCCGACTGCACAAAATAGGCCACTTAGGACAAGTAAACGCCTCCCTTTTCCCTCTGTATGAAAAACATCCGGTCGTAGCTGTAATTATCTCAGTTCCTCTATTGCACCCAAATTGACATTCAAAAGTTTACAGAGAGCACCTGCTCATACGTTCCAGAACTACCCGCGATAGGCGGAAATCTGCGATACAGATTGTTTATTTTTCAAGTTTTACTCCTCCCACACACGTTGAACTTATTAGAACACACTTTTTTGAACACATCTTTTGTATTTGAACACGCACACAAAAATAGCAAAACATTCAAATAAAAATGCTGTACGCATTGTAGCATTCGTGTTTTAGATTGAACCCCTGGCATTCACCAATTCACCTATTTAGGGATTTTGTTTTTCAACCTTATCCTCGGCTGGTGTGAGCGACTTGGCCACCGGGGGCAGCATAATACAATCATGCAGACACAAACGAGGAAGCATTTCATAACTCCTGCAAGTGACTGAGTAAACTGCTGTAATAGTCTCTTTTTTTGTTTTTGTTTGTTTGTTACAGAGGATAAAGAATATATACCTGTCAGTATTATTACATTGTCTGTGTACATGTGTTGATATACCATTTGTGCTCAAATATCCATTGCTTAAAGCGTTATAATTATACCGCCACACAGATGCTATTCGTTAGCCCGTCAATAGCTTTTAGCATTGTTTGTTATCAAGTACAGTAAATACAGTACAGCTAGTACAGTGCAGTCCAGTGCATACTCCCCCCAAAATGTTGGACAAATAAATGTAAAAGACCCACCTCGTTAAGTAACTATTTATGAAAAGAGGGTATACAAACAAACTCCAGCAAGCTGAGCATCCAAGTGGTAACAGGTTGCTACGCAACTCAAGGGTGCAGTTTGTGTTTGTGTGTGTATGCGTGCTCACAATATTGAACCGCTGCAGAAACTGGTCGTCACCCAGGAGGACGTAGGCCTTGAGTAGGTATTCATAGTACGAGTCAATTCCCGCTCCAACTCCACTATCTAGAAACAAAGCGTACATCCATCTTAATGTGAATCATCACACAAACAAATGCTTCGACTCCTCTGGCCTTTGTACAATCTAATCTAATCTAATCGTCCCGTCTCTTGTGCTAATTCTGCCACCAGCTACTTCCCACCTCATCTACTAGCGCTCACCTCTGCGGACCCACTCTCCTGAGTGGATGTTGATGGTGGTCCCCACCAGATTGCTGTTCCTCTGCCTCTTCTCCCAAAGAAAGTCCAGGGCTCTCCGGGCATGGGCCTGCGAGCGTGAGGAAAGTTTCGTTTCGTTTATTTGTACAGCACACGTATCTGACAATGTATTTCCGCAAAGTTGATGTAAAACACGTAAGCTTGATTTGCCCAACGATCAAGGTGAACGCGCATTTCAGAACTGCGAGAGAGTATTTTTATCTTGTCTCGAGACTAATCGGGATAATCTTATATCGTGTGTAAATGTGTGTTGGTATGACAATCAAAGTCATTGAATCCTTGAAAGTAACACTGTATTTACGATAAAAGTAGTCAACAGTAAAATTAAATAAGAGAGGAGAATTCCTCAAATCCAACCTCAAATACAGGATCGCCAGTGAAGCGACTTAAGGCACCAAACTCCAGGATGATGGTTCCCGCGCACGCCGTACAGGTGTCCGTTTCCGTACCCGTCCGCGTCTCAGGACCCCTGACACCGTACCTAAGGTTCACCTGTGGAAAAAAAAAAAATACAAATCTAATTAACTTACCTCCTCAAATAGTTGCCTCTACTCTCATCGGCGCAGTACCCAAAATAAAAAATAAAAATTAAATGCCAGTTTTTATAAGCGGCTGGCGTTTCTCACCCTGGGGTAAGGAAGGCCGCTGCTGGTGTTGAAGGCGGGCAGCAGTCGGAGGCCCAGGTCTTTGGCCATGTGCAGCAGCTCGTCCTGGTACCACCGCATGTGTTGGCCTTCTTCCTTCAGCATCACAGCCATGGAGTGGCCGCCCAACAGACCCCTGAACAGCATAAAAAAATTTTTTTTTAAAAAAAACCACGCTAGTCATAAGGGAGCTGGAGCAGGTTAGTTTGCTTGTGAGCGTCTGGGCTCGAGATGCGCTCTACAGTAAGTCCCTGCCAGTGTTCTCATTTTGTCTTTGTGCGTTTGACTGTTTGTCCAGTTCAATAAATTGACGAGAGCGCATCGGCTCTCTTTGCCCACATACAGGATATACCGCAAGATACCACAGTAATAATAATAACACGAAGCGTGTGAAGTTTCACAACTGGTGTTACAAAAGATATGTGTGTTTCAGACACACCTCGTAGGTGAGAAACCGCATGCCCTCAAAGGACGATTTGCCTTACCCGAGGACTCGAATGTTGGTTTCAAAAACCGACACCACGATGTCATTGTCCAACCTGACGTCTGACAGGACTCTCCTGACCGCAGCCTCGAACTCCACCGTCTTGTTCAAAAGCTGACGGACAGATCGAATAATTGCCGTTAAAACGGCTCCACTACAGACATATTGGTCATGTGATCGGTCCGTGGTGCAAAAAAACTTTGGGAACTGCTGACTGAGAGTATACGTGAATGTCTTTTAAGGAACATTTGAAACAGAATACAGCTTTGTGCAATTTTAGTACACAAACACATAAAACAGGTGCTCACCACAAGAGTATCCAAAGTGTCTATGAGGGTCAACGAGAACCTATAAGAGATAAACAAAGGTTATCCCATGAAAGGACATACATTGAAATACAGAAAATGATTGTAGTACTAAAAATCACAGCAGTTTTTATTGTATGCAAGTAAAGCCCAGCTCCAGTTTGCTGTAACTCCATAGGAATGTTATCAGTATTCAACAAAATTAGTATGACATATTACTTGTCCCACTATATCACTGATTTTTCTGTTAAAAATATCAATTTTTCCTCCCATGAAATGTCAAATAATACATCCACCAAAAACATAAACATGCATTTGTTGTGTCAATTATACCGTAATTTCTCATGAATAATGCGAAAACCCATGTATAAAACGCACCCCCAAAATTGACCTCAAAATTCTGGAAAACCCTTCTACCCATGTATAATGTATATTTATAATGCATGATTTTGCTTCTATCCATATGGTCAAAACATGAAGTATTATCTGTATTATCTTATTTTTTTTCAAAGAATTATTCTGAAGTTAAGCACTTTATTTGAACACATAATACTTTTTTTTTAATTTCCTTGCTCTTATTTTGAAATACAAAGCCCTACTTTTATTTAGTAAATGAGAAAACACACACACACACACACAGTTGTGCTCATATGTTTGATTACCCAGGATTTAATTTTGTTTGAATGGGATTCAAAGCATTTCAGAAAAGCATTATCATTAAACCATAACCATAAAGAGATTAATGATGGTTCTTGTTCAGTCATCAGTCATATCAGCCTCCTGTACGCATCCCTGGTGAGGTCCCACCCGGAGGAGACCCCGGGGGATGACCCAGGATACGCTGGAGAGACTACGTATCTCGGCTTGCCTGGGAACGCCTCGGGATCCCCTCGGAAGAGGGAAGTCTGGGCTTCCCTGCTTTAGCCAGCTAGAAGAAGCGACCATGAGCTGCATAACTCAGCAGTCCTCTCTTCATTTTTTTCCCAACTTTTTCAGCCATTGTGGATTGTGTCGCTCAAACGAAAGCAACCCCGTTACTCATATCATCATAAAAAGGCATTCATAACAAAGTTTTTCTTTTTATTATACAGCTAAGTTTGCTCTTCGTCAGTTAGCGTAGAAGCTAACACAGCTAGCATGTACTCTTGAGCAAAAACAAACAAAATAATTGCATGAATTTGCAATAAAAGTTTACTTTCTTTATTATGCCATTCAGGTGCCTGAGTATCTTTAACATGGCTGTGCCAAACACAGCACATGACAAATAAAATATTCCATTAAAAGTGAAGCGTTGACGGTTTGCGTTGAATCAAACCAAATGAATCAAATTGTATGATGGATTATTATTATTATTATTACGTACAGTATACTGTATTCTATTCTTCTTACTTTCCAAGCGCATCGTCCACGTCGCCCCGACTGGGTTCCAGGCCTCGTACTCTTCCTCTGCATGTTAAAGGCATCAACTCGTCGGCTGGGTAAGCATGGTCCTTGGGACAATGGACAAAGGCATTTTTCTCGCAGAGTATAAAAATTTTGCGCTGGCGTCAGGTACAATCGTTATCTATAAAACCATCATTTGTCAGGATTTTAAAAAATATAAAAAATAATCAGAATTACATTTGTTGAGCCATTCACATTGCATCATCAAAGAGAGCAAGCCCTTTTCAAAAGTGGTCAATAATTTGTAAAAATAACAGACACACATGGAGACTGACCTATAATATCTATTTGTGAAAAAATATAACATTGACCAAATATGGACAACGGATATTTCGCCCCAACGCCACCCATATCCCTGCGAGTATTGTTATATTGTCTGTCTACATGTGCTGCTGCACCGGGGTTATAACATTGTGACACCCATGCTAGTTTCATTCGCTCTTCTATGGCATTTTGCATTGTGTGTTAGCATTAAGATAGAGCTTAAAGCCTCTTTTATGAAGAATTGTTCACCATCTGTAGCTGCCAAAGGAGCTGCTTGGTATCTCGAATTTCTGTTCACAAGTCAAGGCAAAAAAAATAAATACGATAAAAATAAAAACTGGTTGAGCGACGCGACGACTTGTATTTGAGGTACTACTGTACAGTTAATAAGGCTTTTATGATGTCTTGAGACAGATGGGGATTTTTTGTTTTGACATCTGATAAAATTAAGAGCAATGACTTACCATGTAATTCTGGTACGCGTGGTCAAACATCTCTACCACTTGGGTCCTTTGGTGAGGAGAGAACAGACTCACATCTTTATGGACAATTGCTATTATTAATCAGGATGAAATCATGGTTTCGCTTGCACTCACCTCAACTTTTGCTTCTCGTCCCGCGACATGGCACGTCCCAGGCTACATAACGCCGGGATCAGCATCAAGAGGAACAGTGCGGCTGGCATCGTGGCCAGATGTGCAGCCATGTGGATTCAACTTGATTTGGCTCTCGATTAGTCTCTCGGCGTTTTATTTCAATAGTAGCTAGAAACTGATCAACGCCACTGAAGGATTACACAGTGAAGGCCCAACCACTTGCACTGAGCAACAAAGTTGTAAATGTGTCATTTCACTGGTTACCAGGCATTAGCATGTAATTGTTTACTTTTCCATGCTGTCACCCGGATCTACTGGAAGCAGGATGTGTGACACGTAGCCCAAATACATTGATTAATTGGATGTCATTTTGCCATTTAATCATCAATTTTAATACATTTCTGGATGTGTCAACTTGCCTGAGAAGCAACTTAAATCCACTGTCACTTTCTGTACGGCCATGCACACGAGACCAAAGGCTGTTGACATCACAAAGGCCCTTTCCCCAATGATTAGATTAGTGCAAATAACTGCAGTTCTTGTCGAGCAGCTCTTCATAGCGGTTCCACTCATCGGGGATGTTTGATGAGTTGAGCGTGAATGTTAATAATTCCCAGATCTTGACTAACTGGTTTCGTCATCCCAGTCAGAAGAGACGAGCACTTGACATGGTGTAAGTAGCCCAGTTAGCTTGTCCGCTAGCCGGTATGCTAACTCGCCGCGGACACGGCAAAAAAAAAAAAAAAAAAAAAGAAAGAAATCTAATAGGACAACGATTAAAAATTATTCCTTTTGGTCAAATGAGGAACGCGGTGGCATTATGTTTTCTTTCGGTTAAAGTGTAAAAAGAAATCGATCAAATTAGCCGTCTTCTGTAGTTTTTTCTCCCTTCTGGTTAGCCTGCTGCTGCCAAGCGTTGACAACATCCGCTTCCTGAATCAGCTCTGCTTTTTCCCCCGTGTTTTGTCTTTCAGGGTTTAAAACCTCAAATCTCTTCCATACCAAATTTGAATTAAAATGACATAAAGGACACTACCATTTTTTATTTCTGTTAGTTTGCATATTTATTATTAATAGGGTTATTCCTGTTGATTCAGCCTGTCTTGAAAAAAAAAAGAAGCAATGCCTGTCAGTCTAAACTCAGGTCACTAATTCTAGGACCACACAAGTGTCACGATCAAAAAAATCTGAGAAACGGAAACAACACTCTTCTTCGCAATCGGGTTGTTGTTTTTCACGTCGCACAGCAAGGTCTGGCTTACTGTGTGTGGTCCCCATTAAATTAGATTCTAACGCTATAGGAATGTAAAATTTAAAGCAAACATCCAGCCAGTTCTTTTACTATTTCCCGTTGATGTAGATGTCTTTGCTATTGCCTGTAAAACCCGAATGCCGCTCGATCCATCCTAAGGTTGACGTTTAGTACGCTTTTAATTTATAAAAAAATCCAATAAGTCAAACTTTAATTGACTTTAATTGTACCCAACTCACACTTGGATGCTAGTGGACGTCTACCCGGTGTTTGTGTGTATCGCTTCAGGTTTTCAAGTCAAAACCTCATTTCCCACAAGGCTTTGCGCCCGCAGAACCGTTCACGTGACAGGTCACATGAACAAACCGCGGAGCGAGCCCATGAAACATGCTAAAAGTCTCTACCCGGCTTCCGCTGAAGTCCATTACTTGACTCACACTTGCAGGAGAAGGGACGAGTTGTAACAGGTAGGCAGTAACTGGCACTTGGAGGATTTTATAATTTGCACTTTTCGACGGCTTCGCAAGAGCATACACTACACCTCTGAATGACTTTCAATTTTACCTTGATGGAAATGCTTTTAATAGTTGTGTTATTTTTCATAGTTAATCTAGTTATTATAGTACATGAACCTGCTTTTTAGATTAAATTGCATCCTGAAACTTACTTTGTAAAATATTTGCACTGCACTTAACAGCGTTTTATGTTATTTCAACTGCATTTTTTTTGACTGTATTGTATTTTTAAAATGTATATAATTAAATTTTTGCATATTCGCGTGGACCAATCAGCTATGTCTCAATCTGCTGGGAAGAAATTGACAGGCCTAATTGCGGCCACATTCACTCCATTCACTTCTCAAGGGTATGTGACTTTTTATTTATTTTTTATTTTATTTTTTTTTTAAACCAAAACCTTACTTTACACTTCATTTTTTAATTTTAAATATGCAGGGTGTCCCAAAAAAAAAAAAAAAAAGTCACTATACACGTCCTATTTTATATTTCGTTTCAGGTATCATTAGAGCTCATGTAACAGAAATAAACTGTTTCCTCTTTATTACTATGAGGAGCTTGTAAATCACGTTTGGCTCACCTTATACTGATTGTGATGGCTTCCTATTGTTCTTTGTTAGCAAGTTAACGTCTCACAAAGAACTATAGCTACAATACCACCCATCAGTTCTTAAACCCAAATGAAACCTGAAATAAAAGGGGGAGTGTGTACTGTAGTGACTATTGGGACATCCTGTTATATATCATGGAAAGATACAGGTGGGTGGTGAAACAACCGAATGGAAGAAAGCTGAATAAGCACATCTAAAAAGAGGACGTCCACACTCACATCTGCAGACTCTGCGAGAAATTAGTCTTAGATTGTTTAGGAGGTCATATCAATGTGCAGTATTACACTCCAAATAGCAAATTAGGTGACCCTGGGAATTTGTCACCCGCTTGTATCTGCAAATTAGCTCCATCTTGTCGATGTTATTTTTGCCAAACGTGGAGGCCTGCATGTGTTTTCCCATGACAGTGAAGTCAACTTATCAGAGATTGGACCTTATATTGACTACTTGACAGAGAAGCAAGGTGTCAATAAAATTTTTGGTAAGTTTACACATGGATGCTTACTTTGAATACTGTCTGGTGTGTGTGTGTGTGTGTTTGTTCCGGTCTCAATCGATCTTGTTTTCGTATCTCTGCTAACCATATATGCGTAACCCGTTTTGTTAGTTTGTCACATTTGTTTGTTAAACTGTCTGGAAAGGCAGTTGCCAAATGTGCATTTGGTATCTGGCCCTTCAGTAGAGATTTACCCGACTTAATCAACATCCTAATACCACCGCAATTGTCAACTGACGATGACAATAAAGATTCTATTCTAGAAATTACTATTAAATGTACAGAAACTGAGGATTTAAAAAAAAAAAAAAAAAAATGTCACGTAAATACTTGTTTAATTAGGCCTTTAAATTATGTAAAATGTAAAAAAAAAATAAAAATAAAAATCTGAACAAAGAACCTCAATCCAAACATTTAACAATTGAGTTACTCGGTTCTTCATCAATACTCGGCATACTCTGTTGAACGCAGAGTAGAGGAGCCAAAAATTGTGCTGGAGTAAGAGTGCCGTTACTTGAGAAAAATATAACTTGAGGAAAAATTAGACCTCCAAAGAAAAATCACTGAAAAGACTACTCGAGTAACGAGTAACTGGTGAGTCATTCCTGATTGGTTGTCTTTTTTTAAAGAGGGCATGAACGTTAAATTGACAAATATAAAATCGAAAGTTGCAAATTCAAATATTGGCCAACAATATTGTTTTAAAACTATATTTTTTTTATGAGGAAATAACAAACTAAGGCAAATGTAGCAACAATAAGTATTGCATATTTAAATACAGATATGTATTCATGAACTTTCTTTGTTTACACACATGAAACAGCATAATGGGGTCACCAGGCAAAGATGATGAACAATCATAATAATTGGATTATATTGAGCTTCGATGTGGACTCCCCCACTTTGAGTTATTACCACTGCTAACGTGACCTTTTGCTTATTGAGATGTGCGCTCGGAATCCCGTGTTGTTGGTCTGTAAAAAAAAAAAAAACAACAAAATGACCCGAGACCGTACTTGCTCGCAGTGAACGGCACCACCGGAGAGGGCATGTCTCTCAGCGTCGCCGAGAGGAAGTTACTGGCGGAGGACTGGTGTCGGAAAGCCAAGGGAAAGTAAGTCTTGGGGCGGACGCAGGAGTTCCGAACATTCGGGGAGTGACCGAGACATTATTTCATTTGTCCTCGTAGTCAATCGAGAAGAAATGTAGGGCAAATCAACAGAATTCATCCATGCATCCATTTTCTAGCCCAGCTATCTTCGGGATTGCTTTAGATTATTTTTCTTGGGCACGTTGCACATTTACCTGGCTACTTGTTGCTAGTTAGAATTTGTCGGGCATAACTGTTGGTGCCACCGAGCCCAATTTATTTTAAAAAAAAATCGATATATAATGAAAAAAATTAAAAGGCAGGAAGTCAAACAGACTTTAGTCCAAAAGCAACACTACGAGAATAATGAGACCTATTTCCACATTCGTTGCACAATTTATTCTATACTCTGTATTCAATACGAAACGCATATCGTAACAACAGTGCCACCTTGTACGTCCTTAACTGTTGTTTCTGTGTTAATTGTTGTGTACAGAATGGAGCAGGTGATTTTGCACGTTGGCTGCACCAGTCTCAAAGATTCCCAAGAACTTGTGAGTTCTTCTTATCAGTGTTGATAATAACCGCACACTTGGACAGTTAAAGTAAACATGACCACTGAAAATAATCCACACTCGATCATACATGACGCAACGTCAAGGTGTCGTTCAGTTACCGTAATGCGATGTCTCCGTTTGGTTCCTGGACCTTCGGTGGGGACTCGCTCGACTTAATACTGACACGATCACATTGGGATGACAGAAACCTTCAATGTTATACAAAAACGCAATAGAGCAGTGTGCAACTGTGTCACGTATATTATCTGGCGCAGTTCACAATCAATGTTTGTGAATTCTGTCCTCAGAACCGTGCGGCAGATGTGCTAACCAGTCGTCCACCGTGCCGTAAAAAACAAACATTTAGAATAAAATATATCACTCGATAGTATATATTATTTATCCTCTGCAAAGAACGACTAATATGACTGCAGCTTACTGAGAAGCTGTGACCGTCTCGATGTGCAGTTGAAGTTACATTTTCCAGCAGTGCTGATTCTGAAGGCCCTGGACAGATGAAATGGATATGGAAACACATAGAGGCCGAAATCTGACTGGACAAAAATAATAATCTACTGAAAACAGTGCAGCCGAGTGAAACATATCGAGAATATACGAGGAGAATATACGGCTTAAAAATGAATATAATATCATGTAACCGATATTACAGTTATGGTTGTAAATGTGCTTCTGATTGTTCGTTCAGGCTCGCCATGCAGTGGAGATCGGGGTCGACGGGATAGCAGTCATTGCTCCCTCCTTCTTCAAACCTCGCTCTGCAGGTATGCCCGGCTTGAAGCGGAGGAAACTCATTGGAGTCCACATTGAGGTATGGTTGCATGTGAAGAATAAAACCAGAACCAAGATGTGCATTTCTTCCCTTAGAGTCGCTGAGGGCGTACCTCCAGGAAGTGGCCGGCGTGGCCCCGACTGTGCCCTTCTATTACTACCACCTTCCAGCTCTTACTGGCATTAATTGTGAGTCTTGTCGTATTCAATCTGCAATTTTGAGGCCGTTGGACACTACTTACCAAAGGTTTGGGATATTGGGCTTTCAGGAGGAACCTGAAATGCACGAGCTGACATGAGAGCTCCTGAAAGCAACTCACGAGGCCACACCCCATTAACTCATTCACTGCCAGCCTTCCCAGTTAACATGGATATTTGACCTCTAAAGCCGTCAATGGCAGTGAATGTGTTAAAGGCACAACAACACACCAAATACTTGCTTGTGTGCGTGTGTGACTGACTGATTGACTGACAGACAGCTTCAAGCAGGTGTTGGCAACTAAGTTTGGCCCCGGGCTAAATCTTTTCCTGACAATTCAATTGTGGTTCTGAAATTAACATTTTCGACAGGCAAACCCTGCTTTTCCGACGAAAAAAGTATTTTGCTCATTTATACTGTTAAGTCGTGTACAAAAATAAAATTTAATGACTATTTATATACAGTCAATTTGTATTGTGTTAAAGGCTGGTATTACTGTGTGACTGCTGCGGCGCCTCTCGGTGTCGTGAAATACACGATACACAATCGTATTGGTCGACGTCAAGGTGTGCTGTCGGAGAGTTGTCGTTGATATGTTACACGACACGGAAGAGATCCCCCCCCCAAAAAATCCAACATGCTAGACTTCTGGCGTCTTTGCGCTATTGTCGGGCCAAATGGTTGGTCGTGAATGATGTCACACGACAAGAAGTTTTGTTGTTCCTGACAAAATATGTCGGGTCCGAACTTGGAAATCGCCTGCGATAGCATATCGGGGCTAAAATCCTATTGTCTGATCTACGCATGATGTAGACATTACTTTACTCCACTATAAACGCCACATTTCGGCAGCCGATCAGTGTATTTTTTGTGACCTAGTCACATGGGTTACGCGGCCAATCGGGTGCTTAAAAGACTGAAGTGTGACAGTGCATTTCTTTACATTCTATTTTACAAAACCAGCCAATTTCTGTAACAATAATAATGAATGTTTTTTTTTTACCTTTTTATATTTTAAAGTGCTATTTTCTGTATTACAAAAAAAAAAATAATTGGATGGTTTTTTTTTGTCGCTTTAATGCGTGTTCTCTTTTCGAAGTGCCAGCAAGCGACTTGCTGGAAGGCATCGAGACGCTCATTCCCTCCTTCCGAGGCGTCAAATTCTCCGGGACCGACCTGATGGACTTCGGCCAGTGCGTCAGCCGCATCCTGCCCCACTGGTCCGTCCTCTACGGCGTGGACGAGGTCCGACGCGCTCGCGCCGCGTGACGACACCGGCCTCGGTTGTCGCTAAACCCCTTCTGTTTTCCTGTCACGTAGCAACTGTTGGCAGCCCTCGCATTGGGAGCCAGCGGAGCAGTCGGCAGGTCAGATCCTACACGAATCACAAAAAAGTTTGGAATATTGAATGAAACAACCGCATAATTGTCTTAGGAAAGGCGGCTATGTTAAGGCTAGCCAACAATGCAAAACGCTACAGACGGGCTAACGGATAGCATCGATGTTGCGGTGTTAAGTCCACCTCAGTTGTGTAGCCCTTAATCACAAAAGAGTCTCAAAGGGCTTCACAGGCCCTCAGTTGACAAAGATTGGCGACATCCCCGGATCTAAAATACCCAAAGCGGGCTCATAGCCCTCTATGCAACGCATGTTTGAACACAAACAATGCCGCTACACATGAAGACAGACAATATAAGAATACTCGCAGGCATGTATTCTTTATCCTCTGCGAAAAACAGCTAATATTACTGCAGTCTACTGAAGAGTTGTGATCGTCTTCTATGTGTGTATACTGCCCCTGGTGGCCAAGGAGTGCAACCAAAAAGAACTGCACAATGTATTAAAACATCAACTCATGATGGACAAACTGTTTAATTTGATACATTCCATTGAATTATGTTATCATTGTATGTTTTGATAAAGTACAATACTGTAGAGTGCTATTTTTCTCCCTGAAAACGCATTCCAACACATTTTGGGGTTTTATGGGGCGGCTGGAACGGATGAATGGCATTTCTCTTCATTTCAACGTGGAAAGATTAGTTGAGGAACAAACTTTTTACCGTTGTGCAAAAAGTACTGAAACATTGAAGAGTTGGACATTCAAAAGTTTAGAGAAGGTCAAATGAAGTTGTGCTGCATTTTAGGTTCATCGTGAAATAGCCCAAACTTTTTTGTCAGGAGTGTATATTTTCCCCAAAACAACTCAGGCCGTACACGTTCAGATTTTGTTGTCATTCACACTGGTCGTCCCCCCCCCCCCCCCCCCCCCCCCGCAGCACGTACAACTATCTGGGAAGTCACATGAACAAGCTGGTGTCCGAGTTTGAGAGCGGCAACCTTGTGCAGGCCAGGAGCCTTCAGGTACTGTTTTTTGAAATGTTGTTTTGTTTTTCTGACCAATGGTAGTTCTCAAACCGCCCATCGCAGTCAAATGTACAACTGCAAAATAACAACACATTCCTTTGCCTGGGTAGGGTGCCATTTGACAATAGCGAGACTATTTTCATAAGTGTGAAAGTAAACAATGGAATTCTTTGTTGTCGAGGTTGTTGTTTTGTTTTTTCTTTTTCTTTTGTTTTTTCGCACATTTTAGATCGGTTTGCATGGTGAGAAGACGCATGCGTGGAGTGGGGATCTTCTCCTCTTGTCCCTGTGTTTGCTGTTCCGGCGTCTGTGGGGGCGTGACGTTTTTCACTCCTTCCTGATCTCGGGGGTTGGGGGGGGGGGGGGGGGGAACCACTGTGTGGGGAGGTGGAGGGGAGGGTGGCATTGGGCCCCCGCGGCCCCCACCGGGTGGCCGGTTGTCGGGGTGCCTCGATCGCCCCGGGTCCCTCGTTGTGGGACGTGTCCCGTCCGCCGGCCTGCTCTCAGGCGGACCCCTGGGCCCGATCCCGCCCCTCGATGGATCGGGTGGGGTTCTCGGCCTCCGTGCTGCGGGCGGGCACAGCAATTACAGGACACTTCTGTCAATCTTTGTGCGTGGAAAACGGTGTCAATTCATTTGCATGTGTCCGCAGGCACACGCCCCCTAGGACTCTTTGGCTGGGCGTGGGGCCACGCACTTATTGCGACAAATAACTCATGAATATGCAAATCGCTTGTGTATCCCCTCACTTATACTCGTTCTGTAGACTTTTAGAATTGACATGGTTAACCCCACCACACTTCAGTTGTCCTGCATGCTTCTTCTCCTGTCCTTGTCCTGTTCCATCTTGTCCTGTCCTCCCCTCACAGGGTGTCGCACTACAGCCCCATGCAACACTCCTATTTAATGTTTCATTGTTGTAGATAATGTAATGATTTACTTCTGTCATCCTGTTTACAATTAGTGCTTTGTCTTTTGTCTTTGTTTCTCGCTCCCCTCGAGAAACTTTGTTCTGATCGACTCTGATTCTCAATGAACTTCAATTATAATGCTAAGAAACCAAAGCGGAAGCTTCAAAACTCCACTGTGACAGTAAAACTGTTCCGGCATAAAAGGGATACAGATCTTCCATTCTGCTTGACCGAACAGGACAAAAAATAAAACAGCACTTGCAAGGAGCTGTTGCTGTATGTAAACTTTATGAAACCAGTTCTCTGCATGAGCTTTTATTATATTTCACGTAATGCAGTGATATTTTTCTTCATTAAAATACACAACAACAAAAAATGGTGTTGGTTTTTAGGGGCTGAAACTGTTTTTTTTTTTTTTTTTTCTTTTTTTAAATCTGTAAGAGTTTCCTGGACCCAAAAAGTTAGAGAACCCTTGCAATAGTTCTCCATTTTTCAATCCTATCCTCTTTGTCCTAATTTCTTTTTCTTTTTGAGCAGTTCAAGATGCAAGAGCTCATCAGATATGCTATTAAAGTTGGTGAGTGCCAAGAAAATACAAAGTGTTCCCGCAATATTGCAGTTCATTGTTCGTGGTCCCGCTATTTTGCAGATTATTATTATTATTTTTAAACATGTTTACTTACTCACTTTAATACCCTCAAATGTGGGAAAGGAGAGCCACAGACAAGCATTTTATGCTTTGTGTTCACATATGTTTGTACCGTTTTAAAAAGTAACTGTCTATAGATGCCACAAAATGGCAACAAATCACTTTTTTTTCTATTAGACAAGTCTATGGCCTGCCTAAATGATACCTGAAAAATAACTGCTACCTGAAAATATCTAAAGTACTATATCAAATTATTAGTACTTAATTACTTTCCCAAACTGGTCATTAATTATCAGCATTGATATACAGCGTTTTAACGCATATCGGCATTTGTCTTATCGGCAAAGTGGTTAAACTTCAGGGAAGTATTTAGTTAGTTAGTGAGTTAAATTTTTAGTTAACATTCTAAAAGATGCTGCTAACAGTAGGAACTCTCTGCACTTTTTATTCAAACTTAAAAGAAAGATAAGTGAAAAATATAAAAATTTCAGGTATGTTGAATTTTGGGAAATCTTTATTAACTGTACAAAGCTTTGGCAAGCGATTTGTTTGTTTTCATTGAACTTTTTAAGACATGCTGCTGAGCCTGGAAGCTCCCTGCACTTTTTGTTAGAATTTTAAAAGAAAGATGTCTTTTGTCTAAGATTTAAAAAAATAAATAAAAATCAAATGTATATCTTAACATGTTGCAAATCTGAAAAGCTGTTTCACTGCCAGCCTTCCCAGTTAACATGGATATTTGACTTATAAAGCCGTCAATGGCAGTGAATGTGTTTTAATGAACATATGCTTACGGACATTTAAACAAAGTTAATTTTGGGTGTTTGCATTATTCCAAATTTTGCCGCCAATATTATCCTTTCAACTGCAAATTAATATAGGCTTCAAACTTAACTACTAATAATCCGTATCGGGGGAAAAAAAAATAACCTTATCAGTCCATCTCTAATATAGCTATATGTTTCAGTAAAATGAACATTTGTTTTATTCCCTAAACAGCATAACTCCCTATCGCAAATCTTGTCATTTCCTTGCTGGTCAGGATTCGACTTGGGCGTGAACAAGCAGCTGATGAACGAGGTGTCGGGCCTGCAGCTGGGCCCCCCTCGGCTCCCCCTCATGCCGTGTCCTCAAGAGCACGCCGTGTCCATCAAGCAGAAGTACCAGCACCTCTTCCCCATCCGCTGACCTCACCGCTGCGCTCCACTTCACTCAGTATTCATCTACTGTCTTCACAGAAATCTTACTGTTACACACACTGATGTAGTAATCATCAAGGGATTTTGCCTTAGCTATTTTAAGAGCAAATATATGTTTCTGTCAAAGAAAAAGTGGCATACTTTTTATTTTACAGTCATCTTCCAAGACATTTATAATTCATCAGTTAATGTTCAACCTGTTTCCTGTGTACATGTGGCCTTGCTTTCCCCTGTGGATTAATTGAAAGAATGCACATTTTGTAACGGGAAACAAGCAGCTGTGGAAAGCTGCAGAATGCTGCATTTCATATCCTTCAGCTTTCGCTCCGTGTACGAGTACACTCGTCGTCCTCCCCAGTAAGACAATTCATACATATCATTGAATGACTAGCGTGCACTTGTAAAACGATGGCGTCCTACTAGGAATATTTTTTTTTCCTCTACTAGTGGCACTGTTTGCCCTACTATTATGCTGCACACAAATGGAATAAGTTGCCAACAGAATTGACGTCAGCCTCAAGTGTGCATGTTTTTAAGTCCAGGTTAAAAACTCTTCTCCCCCCCCCCCCCGCCCCCCACATGCTTTTTAGAGCATTTCCACTTTTAAATGATATTTCTTTCACTGTATGCTGTTTTAATTGTATTTTTTTTCCCTCTGTGTTTGAAATGTTTATCAGCTGTTTTTTTTTTCTTTGTTGTTTTAAATGCTTTTAATCATGTAAAGCACTTTGAGTTACCTTGTGTGTGAAATGCACTATAAAAATAAATTTGCTTTGCTTTACTAGTATGCAGTTAACCTTCCTGTGCTGCACTTGTAGCACTACTAGGCACAACTAATAGCCATGTACCTCAGACGAGTAGTCTCCTTATCAAAGGTAAGTGAATAATTTCTAATAATTTATTGAGCATTTATTTGATATCCAGAATAAGGTCTAAGTACAACCCAAATTCCAATGAAGTTGGGATGTTGTGTTGAACAAAAAAAGAATAGAATGATTTGCAAATCATGTTCAACCTATATTTAAATTGAATACACTACAAAGACAAGATATTTAATGGTTAAATCACCTATTCTTTGAACAACATTCAATAAACGTTTGGGAACTGAGGACGCTAATTGTTGAAGCTTTGTCGGTGGAATTCTTTCCCATTCTTGCTTGATGTACAGCTTCAGCTGTTCAACAGTCCGGGGTCTCCGTTGTCGTATTTTACACTTCATAATGCGCCACACAGTTTCAATGGGAGACAGGTCTGGACTGCAGGCAGGCCAGTCTAGTACCCGCACTCTTTTACTACGAAGCCACGCTGTTGTAACACGTGCAGAATGTGGTTTGGCATTGTCTTGCTGAAATGAGCAGGGGCGTCCGTGAAAAAGACGTCGCTTGGATGGCAGCATGTGTTTCTCCAAAACCTGTATGTACCTTTCAGCATTAATGGTGCCTTCACAGATGTGTAAGTTACCCATGCCATTGGCACTAACACAGCCCCATACCATCACAGATGCCGGCTTTTGAACTTTGCGTCCATAACAGTCCGGATGGTTCTTTTCCTCTTTGGCCCAGAGGACACGATGTCCACAATTTACAAAAACTATTTAAAATGTGGACTCGTCGGACCACAGAACACTTTTCCACTTTGCATTAGTCCATCTTAGATGAGCTTGGGCCCAGAGAAGCCGGCGGCGTTTCTGGGTGTTGTTGATAAATGGCTTTTGCTTTGCATAGTAGAGTTTTCTGAAGTGTTCCTGAGCCCACGTGGCGATATCCTTTACACATCGATGTCGGTTTTTGATGCAGTGCCGTCTGAGGGATCGAAGGTCACGGGCATTCAATGTCGGTTTTCGGCCTTGCCGCTTACATGCAGTGATTTCTCCAGATTGTCTGAACCTTTTGATGATGTTATGGACCGTAGATGATGAAATCCCTCAATTCCTTGCAATTGTATGTTGAGGAACATTCTCCTTAAACTGTTGGACTAATTTCTCACGCACTTGTTCACAAAGAGGTGAACCTCGCCCCATCTTTGCTGGTGAATGACTGAGCAATTCAGGGAAGCTCCTTTTCTACCCAATCATGGCACCCACCTGTTCCCAATTAGCTTGTTCACCTGTGGGATGTTCCTAACAGGTGTTTGATGAGCATTCCTCAACTTTCTCAGTCTTTTTTGCCACCTGTCCCAGCTTTTTTGGAACGTATTGCAGCCATAAAATTCCAAGTTAATGATTATTTGCTAAAAACAATCAAGTTTATCAGTTTGAACATTAAATATCTTGTCTTTGTAGTGTATTCAATTCAATATAGGTTGAACATGATTTGCAAACCATTGTATTCTGTTTTTATTTATGTTTAACACAACGTCCCAACTTCATTGGAATTATTATTAGTGTAATCATTTTGTGCACGAGTAGCACGACTGTGTCTTACTAAATGTCTTCCCCTCCACCCCACTACTTGTGCCACTTTTGGCGTACTTGTATGACTAAAAGTACTTTATGGAAAGTTGTTTTAAGTATTTATTCTATTTCCTTGATATGCCATGTTAAGGGCCTTGTACTGTGCTTTTTGTTCTTTTGTTCAATTCAGCACACGAGTAGAACGACTGTTTACCTTGCAAGGTTTTTTATTTATTTATTTCACTGAAAGTGCGACTTTTTGCCTCCAAGTCCACCAAAACTGCATTATTGAAAGCCGTTTTAGCATTTATTTAATATCATGTACTAGTAGTAGGCCTACGGTTTTTAGTTAATAAGACAAGTGCTACTCGTTTTTTATATCTTTCAATAAATTGTAATAAAAGACAAAACTCAATGTTGCTAAATATGTAAGTAGGAAATAAACAAATTTACAAGTGTAATACAGCTAAACTCAGATCAAATTGGACGGAACAGTTCTCGGGATGGAAAAGGTTCCGGCTTGCGATGTTGGGTAAGTGTAAAGTTGACGGACACAAAGGAGAAATTGTGACGCTATTCCGGCCAGCTCAGCGTCGTCACGTCAGCCGTCCTGCTGCTGCTGCTGCGATTTTCCGGGTTTTTCCTCACTCAGGCTCCCCCGCAGGCTCTCAAAAAGCAAAATAAGAAACGTGGTGTCGGCGGAAAAGATGGTGCTGCTGACGATGATCGCCCGGCTGGCCGACGGCCTGCCGCTGGCCGCCTCGATGCAGGAGGACGAGCAGGTTAGACACAGCGAGCTCGCGCAACTCATTTATTATTCGCCACGTTTGGCTTTTTGTGTCGCCAACGTACACGAAACCCAAACGCGGTTGAGTCCTGTTCAACCGGGAGCTCGTTCTTTTCCCACATAGGACACCGTTTAAATGTCCTCCTGCTGCAGGCCTGTACAGTGGACAAGTGGATTATGTATTTACAACGGATTTATTGATTTACAGTATTGTCAAAACGACATGATTTCCATCCTAATCAAATATGTGCATGTGTATTACATAGTCCATAATTAGGATGTGTAGTAAAACACATCGACCTGGAACAAATATTATACACAGATAATTAGTCGCAAAAAGGGTTGTGCAAAATATTGAATCACTTATTTGTTTATTATTCCATTTTATGAATGTATTCATTAATGTATATTTTTGATTGATTTATTTTTCTTGATGAAATATGTAACAGCAAAACTTTTATCTTATTATTATAGATAATTATAATGAATAATACAATTGTATAATATAGTTATTATGGTCTTATACATATTACTATTATATACTAGATATAATATTCAACATTTATCTTCAATTCCTAAATATGAGTACATAAATATTTATATTAAATAATCCTAATATATTAATACAATTAAATGTTATTATTAATAATACATTATGGTCTTGTTGATCATAATCATGATGTTACATTTCACTATATTATGTTGTAAATATATTTTTGTATTACATTATTAGCATTTGATCAGTTTTTAAATTTCATTTTCAGTTACCTATAGTCAAGTGATATTAATAACAGTAATAATTGGTCATATTTAACATTAACAATGAAAAAACTGTAATCATGACCATTATTAATTTGAATATTATTGAAAACGGAGGGGGGGGGGGTACTCACCTCAAGACTCAACAGTTGATTTTTATAGTGTAATTTTTTTTTAATCAGCATTTTCTTCAATTGACTTGATGCGTACAGTATTGTTGTATTATCTAGATATAATTCCAGTGCGTGGAAGTGTGCACCATAAAATGTTAAGCTTATTTTAAAAGCTGTTCCATTTGAGTCAATTGTCTTTCTTCCACTGGCTCCTGAACGTGACAAACCCGTAGTGTGATTCTGTACGCTATTTGAATTCATTCCTGTGTGTGGCATACTAGAAGTGAATCTAACGTTGTCTCCTTGCTCTCTTGTTTGCTCTCAAAAAGGGAAGTGAAAAGGTTTGTTGCTGCGTGTGTGTTTGTGTGTGTGTGTGTGTGTGTGTGTGTGTGTGTGCGCGCGCGCGCCTTGTGCCCCAGCATCCTTTTGTTTTGTGGTGTGATGCTTTCAAGGATACGCCAAAAGACCAAATGCCTGCGGCGAACCATTTGTAAGCATTAAAAATAGTGACACACGTTCGGATGGGTGCTTCAATTTATATGCAGACACAATGAAAACCAAGTATGAATAAACACAACATCGTCTCAAAAGATCAGGATAAAACAGTAAAGCATACAACTCTTATTTTTTGTTGCTTCTTTCTGGAGCTTTGGTCGGGAGAACTAGTTTCTCCCTGGGACCGCTCTGCTCAATCCTATGTGACATCATCTTGAGCACACACGGCGTCCACTTTGGAATCACGTGGCGCTACTTTGTTGCATTCAAGGGCACTCCGACAGCCCTACCTAATGCAGACAGTAAAGCATTTGAGGCTTAAAGAAAGTAGCACAGTGGGAAGAAAAAGTATTTGAACCCTTTAGAATTTCTTAAATTTCTACATAAATGGGTCATAAAATGTTATCTGATCTTCATCTAAATCACAAGAATAAACAAATAAAAGGTCTGCTTAAACTAATACCACACAAATAAGTATAGGTTTTAGTATTTTTTTTTAATTGAAAATAACATAAACATTCACAGGACAGGGGGGAAACTAAGTAAACCTCTTGGCTACAGATTCTCCAAGACCTAATCAGAGTCAGGCGTGAGCCAACGTGGAGTCCAATCAATAAGAGAAGATTGAAGATGTGGCTTCAATCTGCTCTGGCCACTAGAAAACGCACACCAGGTTAGAATTGTCTCTTGTCAAGAAACATTGCCTGATGTGTATCAGGCCTCACTCAAAAGAGTTCTCAGAAGACCTACGATTATGAATTGTTGACTTGTATAAAGCTGGAAAAGGTTACAAAAAGTTCACGGTTAGACAAACTGTCTATAAATGGAGAAAGTTCAGCACGGTTGCTTCTCTTCTAAGGAGTGGCCGTCCTGTGAAGATGACTGCAAGAGCGCAGAACAGAATGCTCAATGAGGTCAAAAAGAACCCTAGAGTGTCAGCTGAAGAGTTACAGAAATCACTGGCACATGCTAACATCTCTGTTGACAAATATATCACACACAAAACATTAAACAAGAATAGGCTTCATGGGAGAACACCAAGGAGGTTGTGTTGGTGTCTAAAAAATACAAATAAACATAAACATTGCTGCACATTTGAAGTTTGCTAAAGAGCACTAAGATATTCCACAGCACTATTGGCAAAATATTCTGTGGACAGATGAAACCACATTTGAATTGTTCGGGAGCAATACACCACGCCATATGTGGAGCAAAAATGGCACTACACAACAAACCAGCTGTGAAGCATGGTGGGGGGGAGTGTCATTGTATGGGTGTGCTTTTCCACCTCAGGGCCTGGACAGCTTGCTGTCATCAATGGAAAAATTAATTCAGAAATTTATCAAGATATTTTGCAGAAGAACTTGAGGCCATGTGTCGAACGGTTGAAGCTCAAAAGAGGACGGGTGTTGCAACAGGGCAACAATCCAAAACACAGAAGCAAATCAACTGCAGAATGGCTTCAGAATTAGAAAATACCTGTTCTGGAATGGCCCAGTCAAAGTCCTGACCTCAACCCCATTGAGATGCTGTGGCATGACCTCAAGAGAGCTATTCACACCAGACATCCCTGGAATCTCCAAATTTCATCCTGATCAGGCTACATTTTATAAATTAGTAAAATATAGTATATACAAGTATAATTTATGCAGAAGTTTAAGAAATTCCAACAGGTTGACATGCTTTTTCCTCCAACTGTACACGCACACACCATCCTCCACCATGTTACTACTGTGATGCGTTCAAGGACACTGTCTGACTAAATGGAGGAATACAAAGTGATAAAAGAGGTACACGCACCGATTATCCTAGTTGTTTGCGCGGTGCTATTGTGATGCGCTCAAGGACATTTGGACAGACTAAATGCATGAAAAACAAAAAAAAGTAGTTAAACAAAAGTAACAGTCTGCTAAATGCAGACTGTTAAAAAAAAAAAAAAAAAAGTACAACACACACACCTTATTTTGTGTTGAAGTGGTCCTACAGTGAGGCGTTCAAGGACGAGGGCAGGAAAAAAAATCTATTAACTAATACTCACACATAGGGCAGCCTATTTGTGGTGATGTAGTGCGCTGACGTATTCTGATGCGTTCAAAGACGCTCAGACAGACCAAACACAAAAACAACTTGCAATAGTGAACACATTCACTGCCATTGACGGCTTTAGAAGTCAAACATCCATGTTAACTGGGAAGGTTGGCAGTGAATGAGTTAAAAAAAGTAGTATACACACATGATCCTGTTTTGTGTAATGCTACTGTGGTGTGTTCAAGGATGTTTAAAATGATCAAATGCAGGGTGTTTAACAAAAAAAAAAAAAAAAAAAGTACACACACACACACAGCATTCTCATTGTAGTTATGTGGATTTACTGTGATGCGTTCGCGGCCGCTAAGCACGTGCGGGCTGTGTGTTGCAGTTGGGCCGCGACCTGCAGCAGTACCAGAGCCAGGCCAAGCAGCTCTTCCGGAAACTCAACGAGCAGAGCCCGACGCGCTGCACCTTGGAGGCCGGCTCCATGGCCTTTCAGTGAGTCAACGCAAACAAACAAACCAAAACAGTCTGGAAGCATTTGTACCGCTTGCCAGGCAGTCCTGTTTTTGCTGTGCGGGCAGCTACGTTCTGGAGAAAGGCGTGTGCTACCTGGTCCTGTGCGAAGGCAGCTTCCCCAAGAAGCTGGCCTTCGCCTACCTGGAGGACCTGCAGGCCGAGTTCCACGAGCAGCACGGCAAGAAGGTGCCCATCGTGTCCCGGCCGTACTCCTTCATCGAGTTCGGTGAGCGCAACTTTGCAATGTTTGCATTTGCAGGCCCACAAGAAGACCCGTCGAATTCATGTCACTGTTTCCAAACCCCTTAAAATTGGTTAAAATTTCAATTCTTGTTTCATTTAGCTCATTAAATTACTATTGTTAATTGGTTTACTAATGAAGATTAGTAAAAGACAAATTTTACATTTTAGTCAATAATTTGATTGATTATAATTACATTTTATATGAATAAAACATGTTTTCTCTCGTTAGAATTGCTCAAAATAGATTACTTTATCTCATTAAGTAATTGGTTACTGGATTTTTATTGTGAAAAATATAAATTTAAGAATGATTAGTCAAATCAACTTTGTTTTATCAGATAATTGCTTAATTATGATTACCTTGTATACGATTAAAAATTTGTATGAATTATCTTATTGAAATCTATTTTACATTTTCTAAATAAAAAAATTAGAGTGCAATTGAATTTATTATAAATCAAATTTGCATTATTTTAATAAAATAAAAAGATATTGTAAATGTACAATGTATTGTAAAACAGAAAAAGAATGGGCATGAGCTATTTTATTATTAAACATATTTTAGTGTTAAAATAAATGTTTATGAACAACAATAAAATGAGTATGAATTATAATTCTATCATTAGAAAAACACTTTGCACATTAGCAATATAGGAAAATATAAAAAACTACTTAAACAATTACATTAAAATGTATAGCACTTAAGTTACATAAAATTGTACTGTGTATATATATATATATATAAATATAATGTATGTGTATATATATGTCAGTGATCCCTTCCCATACCACTAGAGGGAGCCTGCTACAACTATTTTCCACAAGAGTAACAGAATGTCCTGTATTGGCCCTGTGTGTCAGACACTTACATCCAAAAGACCAAGAAGTCGTATATTGACAGCCGCGCCCGCAGGAACCTGGGCAGCATCAACACGGAGCTGCAGGATGTGCAGAGGATCATGGTGGCCAATATTGAAGAGGTGCTGCAGCGAGGAGAGGCGCTGTCCGGTAAGTCGATTGGTGCCTTGAGATAAGAGTTTCATTGGTTCCGTGACCGCGCTGAATGCCCTCAACCAACTACGGGGGCCAACTTCAAAATAAAAGCCTAACAAGGCATTGATGTCCAATGTATTATTGGTGAGGCTATTTTGAAGTTGGCAGCGTCCAGCGTGTTACTGTAATTTGGCTTGACAAACTTAGGTTTGTTAAAAATGTAAGGCAACGAGCTAGTAGCTACATTAACTGTGACTACGAGTTAATGTAGTCTTTTAAACAATTGTTTTTACAATAACTCGTAGATTTACGTAAACAGCATCATTTAAAAAATGTGCAGATTAACAATAGAACAGTAAGTTTTGACATCTAGGGTTGGGTTCGGCTTTAATGAATGGGAAGCAAACCTTACCTTTTTTCTAGCTGTATTTTTGCAGTGTCGCACAGGGCAGAATCAGTCAAATTCGATGTTCGTGCCTCCGCGCCAACAATGTCGATATGTCGTGGATAAAAGGAGGGCCAAAGAGCAAGAAATGAGGGAGACAGTCGAAGGGTAGTGATCTGTTCCTCTACTCAATACATAGACTTTTATCATTGCTCAGACAAAAACAATTCCTGGAAGTGTCAAAACAATATTGAGATATTGGTAGAAACACGTTTTCCTACAAAAACTCTGAAGATGGGTCACTCATATCTCAAGGCAACACTGTACAGTAAACAGTTTGGACAAACTTGATGACTCTGCCTCTTTATCTGTGCTTTTTCCTCCTCAAAGCGCTGGACTCCAAGGCCAACAACTTATCCAGCCTGTCCAAGAAGTACCGCAGCGACGCCAAGTATCTGAACACGCGATCCACATATGCCAAGCTGGCGGCCGGCGGCGTCTTCTTCATCATGCTCATCGTTTATGTGCGCTTCTGGTGGCTCTGAGAAGACGGGACAGTACAGTAGTCTACAGACACACAACGCCACACTTTCAGAATTATAGAATAAAGCCTGACGGTTCTGGGATTATTGGCTCCACGGAGAAAAAGTCAACACGTGGGTGTCTTGAAGGCAAGTGTGTACAAAAACGAATGAACACCCAAGGGACTCTTGTTGTACGTTAAAAAAAAAATAAATAAAAATAAAAAAAAAAGCTGCTTAATTATATCTTCAAGACTGTCTCGTTTACTCCAAAGTTGGTTTTGGCATTCACTGATGTTAAAACATGATTAATAATCAGACCTTCACAAGTGACAGCATTTATGAGGTGTTTTTGTATTCTGAAAGATGCACCATCATATTACACACTAAGACATAATATATGCCATACAGTAGTAAACCCCAGCACACTACATTTCTGCAACCTTTTCATCTTGTACAAAGTTTACCCTTGTAAATTTCCATGTCAGTCCAGTCGCTGGCTGTTTTTTTTGTTCTGTCTGCTATCTTGTGAATAAAAAGTGTTTGCACAGCACACAGTTCCTTGGACTCAATTTTGTGGGGAAAAAAATAAATCAGTGCTCTGCAAAAAAAAAGGTCTTAAACTGATGTTTTGTTTTTACAACAAAGCAATTTACAGTACCTGCACAAAATATGTTTGGTGCTTTATTTTTTTTCTTTCTATCAATGCAGCAACGGAACCTGGAAATGTTTTATCAATCAACATATTTGTATTTGAACCTGAAATTACAAGAACACAAGCAAATACTGAAAAGAAATCATCTGTGGCGCTTGCATGTTTAATCTGTTCTGTGACTATGCTACCAGTAATCCGTTCCAGCCTCCCCCGCAAAACAACAAGGTTTTTTAAATTTGGAAAATAGCACTCGATATATACTTTAAAAACATATAGTAATAATTACATGGAATGTAAAGAATTGTGTTTGACTTGGCCACCGGAGGGCACTATAGTAGTCATGTAGTACACACAAATGAAGAAGAGTTTCAACTATAAGTGAGTGACTCAAGGGGATGCCGTATTGTCATTTTTTTTTTGCAGAGTGTAACAAATATATGCCTAGAATAGCAGACAAAGGAAACATTTTGTGGTTTTAAGTACACAATTCTTGGATATTTAGTTTGACAGTAAACTTCAACTGGAATTGGCAGTGAACAACTTGATGCCTCTTCCTTTGTTTTTCCCCCCAGAAGAATTTTTGCCGAATTTGTGGGAAGTATATCAATGGCGCAGGCATTGCTAAGCTTGGTTGGAAGAAACAAGTCCACAATTGCCACTATTGTGGGAGGGGGGGGGGGGGGGGGGGGGGGGACGTTTTTGTTGCTGCTGACATGCCCAAGAGAGTGAAGTATCTTTGAAGGGACCGAGAGAAAACCTCTGGGCAAAGTGGAAAAGCTGCAAACAGCTAGCGAGTGATAGCATTTCCGAGACTATCGTTTGCGAGAAGGCGAGTCACTTACGTCGCCGCAAGCCAAGAAGTCAAGATAAAGTGGATTTTGTAGCGACCTGGTTGTCAAATTAAGGGATTTTGTGATTTCCGACTAGCTGTGAACGCACCAGAGGGTCCCGTGACGTGACAATGTTTGCATATCCTATTTGTAGAAATAAACAATATTCATGTATTTAACTTTTGTCCGAAGACACCAGCCAGAAAGAAAATACTATTTTAGCTCGGCATCAAACAATCATGTCATCAATCCTAGTTATGCTTTTTAGCGTAGCATACACTGGAAGTCGGCTATCCCGTGTTCCGCGTTGGGTCACGTGACGTTCCGCATAAAGCGGATTAGGTTCCTAAATCGAGGTTCCACTGTATCGCTTCTTGACCGCGTCGCTTTGTGCAGAGATAGAGTCGGAGGATTCGAGCTTGGGTGATCTCGTAAACTTCCTCCAGTGTGCTGGCGGAGTCGAGCTGGTGCTCCGCAAAGTCCGTTATTCGCGTTTGATAGTCGGAGAGTTGACCGTCGGGGAAGAAAATGCCCTCTGCCATCATTTGAATTTCTTGCACCGTCTTGCTTTTTTCAATGCACAGGGACTTGGTGCCACCGCCTCTGCCGGACCTCACTTGTTTGAATCTCTTTTCTTTCCAGTCAAAATTCATCCATCCTAATTCCAGTCGTCTTTTTGCTCTCTTGCCATTTCCGTTGCCAAATAAATAGCTTCCCCGACTGCAAGAGGGCGGCGTGGGTCGCCTGTCCACGATAACCTTCCTCCTCGCCTCTGAAGTTGGATTTCGGCAGAAGGCGACGACCGCTATCCTGTCACCGTAATGGGGGATGTACTTCTGAAGCTCTTCATCCGACATGAGAAGATTCACAGACGAGTCGATCTGCAGCGGATAATAGTTGGACTGTCAAAAATCAAAAGAGGTGACAGGAATACAGTGCACATCCCGGTTCAGGTCCCTGGACCCAAAAAGATTGAGAATCCCCGGAATAAACTACAACAAATAAACAGACGGGGGTAAAAATGCAGAAATCAATTTACCTTGTCTCGCTCCATTTGAGAGAGAAGCTCACTAGAAATATTGCGTTGCCGCAAGAACACAAGTAGATCCTCCTCCGTATCTAAGTAATAGAGCAGACGTTACGACATTCCATTCTTTCTGTCCTTAATTTATAGAAGTGCTGGAAGTTGAGAGAAGTTGGACAATGGCTAATGTTTGTGTTATGTACTGGAAATGATTGGTTTACACAAATCCATTCAATGGCGAGAGAACGGCACATTCCTACATTGTCATATATGATGACTATAATCAACAACCCAACAACGAGGCGCTCTAAAGCAGCAACGCCGGTACGAAGACCCTGTCCGCATGCTGGCTGTCACGTCTGACTTGGGTGTCGCTTCATGTACCGCTATAGACTTGTGTGTCTGCGCACTGGCCTGAGTAAGGAATCTTTAATTACACAAACTACAACGGTCTCTCACCGGTGGGCAATATCACCCCCCTAATCTGTCAGACCTGTCCCGGAATTTTCTGGCGTGCACCAAACAGGAACGGGTGCCTGGTTAATGCGTTGTTTGAACACACCCTGCCAACTATTTCTTAAAAGCGAATCTTTTTGCACAAACTGAGCAAGCAAAATGTTTCTCTCCATGTGGCTCTTCAAACCTGTTTTGTCAGCAAACCCTTTCCCACATTCAGAGCAGTTCAAGTGTTTGCGGTCAGCGTAATGTGCCTTGTCACCTTTAGAATTCTTGTTAGTCTTCAAAGTATCTTCGGTACGGTCGCTGCGATGAGACTTTGACGCCACATCGTCCATATCTTGTAGCGGAGCGAAGTTGTCCGGTTGTGATCCTCCGCAGTGATCTCCATAAGCTTCTGTTGTGGTGTGTTGACCGAATTTAACACTTTGAAGGTCACGACGCTGTGGGGACCGAGCTTCATCAACTTCCTTCTTCTCGTGGCCACCCGTCAATGTGAACGCGTTGACGTCAGCCACCTCCTTCAGCCCTCGAAGCTGCTCCCCATTCTGACTCCTCCACACGTCCTCCTCTTCCTCTTTAACGCGGTGGGGCTCCGCCGGCTCCCCCTGCCCCTCGGAGGGTACCTCATCGCCACTCACCAGCGACATCTGCTGCATTTCTGCGCCACGCGAGGAAAGCAAACACAGATGGATTGTTTGGATAACTAACTATTTTGACAAATACAGAGGCTTGACTTACTTTTTAGAGTTAGCTTTTTGTGTTGTGACGTGAGCCAAAATGCAGTTAAGAGGGAACTTCAGAGTGAAATGAGAAAACAAATAAAATAAATAAATGCACTTTCATCTGTTTATTGAACAGGACAAACAGTCAAACACACCAATACGAAATGAAAACACTCGCAAGGAGCATGGAGAAGATGCCAATACTGAACAAATCGAGCGATAAATGCAGGCCACGCCCCTTAAAGGCAATCCAATACTACACTGTGTGTGTGACTTTTGGCTCAGTTACACATTATTCTTTTCTTGTATCTGCATTTTACAATGTGGAGCTATTTTTTTTAAATAAAATGTTTTTTAAATAATTGTTTTTTTTCCTGGGGGGGGGGGGGCTGGCTCATGTTAATATTTAAGTTAATTTCAATGGGGTGTATCCAGCCTCTCAATCAAAATCAACTGGGATTAACTCCGTCACCCACAATCCAGTGAGGATAAATGATACACACAATGGATGGATGGGGGGGAAACTGATTTGATAAACAAGCTTATGGCGTTATTAGTTTGCTCAACAAAGTCATAAGTCAAGGTATAACTCTGTGTGAGTTATTGTGGGATCCAATACATATATAATAAATATTTTGCAGACAGACAGAAGCTATAGCAGGGTTTTTTATTGAACCCGACACATTACATACAGAGAAGAATAATATCAATCGTGGCCACAGTATAGATATAACCTGCTCACAAAATACTAAATTCAAAGCCACAATCTTAATACTTTTTGGCCACAAAGTATTGTAACTGTACTGGATAGTTATGTCATCAAACCGAGCACATGATGGGAGACTGGGGCTCAAAACTATTCTCGAAAGCGCATCTTACGCAAACTGTTCAAAAGTAATGGAAATAAAGAGTCGTCTTATGTGGGAAGAAATAAATCAACAAACCCGCTTCGCGTAACGGAAGGTGAGGCTTGAGAACAGGTCCAGTCGTTGTTGGCCTTGCCGTTCCTTCTCCGCTTTCGTTGGAGAAAGTTCCTCCTCGTACTCCGCGATCGTCCTCTCAAACAGTTGGAGTATTTCTTCGACGGCCACATTTAGGCGCTGCTTCACCAACGTTCTGAGCATTCTAACTTTGCACATTTTGACACAATGCTCCAGTCTGCTGTGTTCTTGACTTGCGCCTTTTCTTCCTCTGTGGTGGCAACATGGCGTACTGCGTACTGCGCATGCGTACATCAGACTCCTCCCCTCCCAATCGCTGGAGAATGTACGGTACGGTCTGTCTAAATGTTTGCGCATACTCATGGGTTGACCTCAGGCTAGCTGAGGTCTAAAGGCACAATTGTCAAATTATCTATACATTTTTTGACTCCAGCATAGCTTGCTTAAGACTAGGGCCGGCCTGACAGTAACCTTGACCACTTGTACAATAGGCCTGCAGCTGCGTGTGCTAGCAAAAAACAACATTTGTATTTATTTTTTTACAGGAAGCAAGCAAAGAAGAGAAACAAGACCTCACTCTCTCAGATGGCGCAGTCAACAGGAAGCAGAAAAGGGGGAGGCAGCAGAGCAGGATGAGCTGGAGTCAAGACAGCTGCCGGATGACTCACTTGTATTGGTATCTATAAACTGTGAGGGCCCTCTTCTGCATGGCCGATGCCAGATTTGGGTTGAGGGAGAGAAAACAGGCCGGAATTCTGTGATTTTTGTACTTTGCTGAACTCCTGAGATTTATTTAAAAAAAAAAACAGATTAAATTCCATTCTGTGTGAGTTTCTTGATTGGTTATCTTTCCTGAGAGGAAAAACGAGCACGCATTGGTGAGGTTGCTATAGTTTATGAATTCAGGACTTTGGCTCTGGGTGGTAGGGTAGCAGCCAACTCTCCAACAGGTCATAATCTTATGATATTAAAGTCAAAGTTTCTGTTATTTTAAATTAATTTCAAGAATGCAAATGTATTTGTGTAATAGTACCATTTATCTGGAAAAGATGTTTTTATTCTGTACAAATGTAATAACTTTTTTCTAAATAATACACCTTTCGTTTGAGGAAAAACATAGATCGCAGGGAAGTCAGATTTACAGTATGTCATTATTTCGCAATTGTATTGAGCCATTAATCCTCGCCTGGAATTGGTTAATTGTTTAATTGGCACATCCCCACAAGTTGGTATGCACTTTTTTGGGGGGCGGGGTAAAAACATTCTGACCCGCTAACTACAGTTCATGGCCCCCAGTTGGAGAACCACTGGTTTACACAGTAGCATTCCCAATATTTTGAACATAGAAATGAAATAGTTGTTGTAGCGCAAATCGGTCATTAAGATTAAGTTACGACGAGCACAATGCCAGCACTCTACTTTTGATCTGATTAAAAATATTACTTGCAAACTAACTATTTAAACTTAATGTGCTAGTTTAAATATATCTCAGTGCACCACTCAATGTTAATAAAGTCGGTAAATTAGTTGGGTGTCATTTCTTAAAGACTGCCACACAAAATGGGAGACTTTTTTTTTTTTTTTTTTTTTTAACCCAGCGTACAGAGGCCACATTTCAACAAACACGGAACCAGGTTCTTTTTTTTTTTTTTTAAAGAATTTATTAACTCCAGATAAAGAATGAGTCAAGAAAAACAGTGTATACAAACAAGGTATACGGTGCATGAAGGATGAAGCATAAACGAATGAAGGAAATGTAAAGATTCCATGCAACAGCTGAGATTTAAGAGGGAATTTGTCTTATGCTAAATTTATGCCCCACAACAGCTGGTACATCAACCTCATAGTTATGGTCAGATTTATTCATTTATTTTGAAATTCAAGACTCTAATAAGTTTATTTTCCCAAACAGCATCTCACCATATTGATCCCTCTGCAAACTATGCTAGGTGTGGAATTTAAACTTTTCATCCTTCCTTGCAAGAAGTCTTTAAAACTTTAAAACACAGATAGGCTTGATACAAGATAACTTGTGAAACATTAAAACGCTAGACCTCAGATAAGTGGGTGTGCACTTGTTTGATTATGTACATTCAGATGAAGAAAAAAAAAGCACTCGTGTGCCGAAACTAACAGTCCCTTTTTCTTTCCTGGAATGTCCATTCTTCGGCCCCCAGTTCAATCGACGGTGGTCGGGCGGCACGTCCCGTTTCTTTCAAATTGTTGCAAGGGAGGGGAAGGTGTTCGGGTTCAAAATCCTTTTAGGCGTCAACGATCCGGTCTTGGCCGTTGCCAGGGAGACCAGCGAATTCACACTACATAGTTGTTTTATAGTGTACTTTGTGGGTCATTTACAGGCCTGGCTTTTGATATAAAACGTTGAAACAACACAATTTACATCAATAGGAAAATTTTGTGTTTGCAGTGGAGGGGCTATCGGGGCCCAGAATTACTGGTTGCCGGTTAATCGAAGGGCACATATAGCCACCCTTCATTCACATTCACGCTTACAGTTCAAGATTCAAATGCCAAACCTCGGAACTGTGAGGCAGATGTCCTAACCACTGGGTCCACCATGCTGACCGTTTTAAAATATACACTATAAAGCCAAATCGGTTACATTTTGAAGAATGCCCAATATCCCTAACTTTAAATGAACATGTTATGCACACACACAAATAAAATGTACGCTGATAAAAATGGGGACACAAAAAAGACATTTCCACCAAATAGTCACACAGAATGTGAGCTTGTTAAAATAAAAGTTGGCTTCAGAGCTGTTTTGAAGTATTGTAGCTTAATTTACCACAATACACATTGCGATGGAACGAACGTTTGCTCAACGATGGGCGTGCCATCCCTGTCCGGTCCTGTCCCAGAATCTTCCAGCACGCACCGAACAGGCCTCTTGTCAGTGGAGGTGCTGAACATGTTTCGTCAAAGCCTCCTGAAAACTGAACTTTTGATCACAAAATTGGCAAGCGAAAGGTTTCTCCAGATTGTGTATTACCAAGTGTCTGGTCAAAAAACCACTAAGGGCAAACCTTTTCCCGCAATGAGAGCACTTGAAGGGTTTTTTGTCTTTGCTCCGTGTCTTAGCAGCTTTCGACTTCAAAGGTTCCGTGGCATTGTTGTCTGCTTGCGATCCTTCACTAGCTTCCGATCTCCCAGATTTCTCCTGTGGATGTACTCCCCTCATGTGTCTCCTCATGTGACTCTGCCTGAAGTATCTTTTATCACAAAGCGAGCAAGCGAAAGGTTTCACGGTGTGCGTTACCATGTGATTTTTTAAATCAGTTTCAGTGGGAAATGTTTTCCTACATTGGGAACAATTCAATTGTTTGTTGCCAGAATTCTTATTAGTTTCCCAAGATGCATTGGTGTCATCACCCTCAGAAGAGTTAGACGTCATGTCCGAATCTGATATTGGAGCAAAGAGGCTCTCTGGTTCAGATTCTAGATCTTCACAGTGTTCTCCATTAGCTTCTGTCGTCACGTGCTGACTTGAGCTGGTGGAGGGCGACGCGTTCTCGTCGATGTGTACTCTCGTGTGTGATATGAGACTGTCGTTACTCGGGAAGCTTTTCAAGCAAACTGAGCAGGTGAAAGATTTAAGCGTGTAGAATAGTTGAGTGACACCTGTGCAATTGGACGGTTTCCCTCCAGTGTGTGTTCTCATGTGTCCATCCCAATCTCCTTTGTGGACGAACGTTTCACCACATTCCGAGCACTTGAACTTCGTATTTGTTTCCAAAGCTTCTTTGGTATCGTCACCGGGATCAGAGTCAGAAGAGTCTGACGTTGCGTCGTCCTTTTCTGGTACTGGAGCCAAGTTGTCTGTTTTGGAGTTTAGATCTTCATCGCATTGTGCACGTACGATTTTCAGTGTGTGAAGATCTTTCGCCATGTGGTGACCAGAGCTACTGGAGGCCTGTACTGAAACTATGTCGCTGTGTACGCTCATGTGTGATCTGAGACAATCGCTACTAGTGAAGCTTTTCTTACAAACTGAGCAGGTGAAATATTTAAAAGTGTTCCGTGGTTTAGTTACAACTGCGCTATTCAAAGGTTTCTCTCCAGTGTGTGTTTTGGCGTGTCTCTCCAAATCGTCTTTGCGGACAAACATTTCACCACATTCAGAGCACTTAAACTTCTCATTCATCTCCAAAGGTTGTTTCTGAGCAGAGTCAGAAGAGTTTGCCGTCTTGTTATCCATATCTGATTTTGGAGCAGAGTTGTCTGGGTGGGAGCGTAGAGCTCCACCGCGTTGTCCATCAGCTCCTGTCGTCACTTGTTGACTAGAGCTAGTGGAGGCCAACAGTTTCTCGTTGGCGTGTACACTCACGTGTGTTGTGAGAGACTCTCGACTAGTGAAGCTTTTCCTACAAACTGAGCAGCTGAAATATTTAAACGTGAAGGATGGTTTGATGACAACTGTGCTATTCAAAGGGTTCTCTCCAGTGTGTGTTTTGGCGTGTCGATCCAAATCTGCCTTGTGGACAAACATTTCACCACATTCAGAGCACTTAAACTTCTTATTAGTCTCCAAAGGTTCTTTGGCGCCGTCATTGTGATCAGAGTCAGAAGAGTTTCCCGTCATGTCATCCATATCTGTTATTGGAGCCAAGCGGTCTGCTCGGGATTGTACGTCCTCACCACGTTGCCCATCAGCTTGTGTCGTCACTTGTTGACTAGAGCTAGTGGAGGCCAACGGCTTCTCTTCGGTGTGTGCTCTTATGTGCGATATGAGACAGTCTCTACTCGGGAAGCTTGTCATACAAACTGAGCAGGTAAAAGACTTAACAGTGTTGAATGGTTTGGTTACAACTGCGCTATTCAAAGGTTTCTCTCCAGTGTGTGTTTTGGCGTGTCTCTCCAAATCTTCTTTGCGGACAAACATTTCACCACATTCAGAGCACTTCAACTTCTTAGTCTCCACAGGTTCTTTGGAGTCGTTGCCGTGATCATTGTCAGAAGTGTCTGCCATCACGTCATCCGTATCGGATATTGAAGCCAAGTGGTCTGGTTGGAAGTGTACATCTTCACCCCGTTGCCCATTAGCTTCTGCTGTCTTTCGTTTGCTTGAGCTATTGCTTCTCCTCCCCACATTCCTTTTTTTCACCGGCGGCTCCTCCTGCTCCTCAGCGGAAACCTCTTCTTTTGTCTCCGACACAAGCTGCACACCTGCGTGACAAAATTAAAACAGAGCGCTAAAATGTGGAAATACAAATTGGTTTCACTACTCATGGGACTACAGTCAGACCAAGCGAAGCTGCTCCCAGCTCCTGAAGTCAACAAATAACTCAAAGTGTCGCTGGAACACTGGCTTGTTTCCCCTCGATATGAATGTTCTTAAAGTGCGCACGCACGCACGCACGCACGCACGCACGCACGCACGCACGCAGCTCCTACCCGGAAGGAATATGTCAGGCTAGTGATGTGGTACCGGTGCATACAGTGACGGATAATTTTTATGATCATCGCTTTTTACAAAACTGAGAATCATACTCAGAGATTCAGTCCTTGCTGTTGGAGCTCAAGGTCTTACACTGTAATGGAAAAATTCTTAAAGACAACAACGTCAAGGCTATTTCTTTTTCCCCCTAATAAGAGAATCTTGAAAGGAAACTTTCTTACGGTGGCCTTCGAAGCTGATAAGCGCAACCTCTCCCTCGTGGGGGAATGCGAGGAGTCAACAAACGTGTCTCCTATACGAGAGAGCAAGGAGACAAAGGAGGAGTTGCTTTGCGGAGCACACACACTCTTGAAATGTGTTTTCTCTCCGAGTACTAAGATAAATGTTTTCAAAAGACCCTTGTCTGAAACGGATACTATCTGACATGTATAAACTGAAATGACCACAGCACTGCTCAGTGCCGGGGAGAAACTATTCCAATGGGATACAGGGCTGTTGGCCACCCAAAAAAATATCTAGAAAAAAAAAACTGAAACAAAAAGAATTACAGATTGTGTTTGTAAAAACCGCATGACTTAGCCTTACGAAAGATGCAGACGCTCTCGTACAGCGCAGACGCTTTTCTGCTTGCTTCGCCTCTGTTTACACGTGTATGTGGATGTAATTGGACAGTCGGGGAATGAAACCACTTTACTGATGTCTCAAAATGGTGAGCAGAAGCATGCTAACAGACAGCAACTTAGTGCAACAAAGAGGACGGATCTGGACTGTGGAAACGGAAATGGATCATCCAGGAAAAAAGGCAGTGGTATTGCTGTTATTTTTAAGTCATTATTTCAGTGTCAGGAAAAACACTATTACAGTGTCAAAATTTGATACAGTGGACCAAAAAAACTATAGCGAAAACAGTGCAGCAGCTGAAACCATCAACAAGCTGTCTTGACTCAATACCATCTGACTGTCAAAGCTGTTGGGAAATCTCTGCTAGCTGATTTTCAGCAAATCAACTGCTCTCTTCGGTCAGGAGAGTTTCCTAAAGCTCTTAAATTATCTGCCATGAAGCCTCTTCTAAAAAAATAGAACACTGGACGCTTCCATGTTCACAAGCTGTAGACCCCATCTCAAATCTCCCTTTGATAGCCAAGATTTTTGAGAAAGTTATTTTTAAATCAATTTTTAAGGTTGAATACTGACTCTGGAAAGGTGTCAATTCTGGTCTTGTTGGATCTCAGTGCGGCTTTTGATACGGTTGATCATAATATACTGCTGAACAGGTTGGAAATGTGGGTAGGACTAAATTGAACAGTCCTTAAAGGTGATTATTTCTAGTAGGCATCAGTTCTTGTCAGTTCATGTATGTTCTACTGTAGCAGAGGAATTTTTATTTATTTATTTATCTATTTTTTTTATTTATTTTTTTTTAATGGGTCAGGACATACCTGGAGGAAAGGAGTTATTTTGTAACCATTGGAAGTGTTCAATCTCAACAAATGGCAATGACCTATGGGGTCCCTCAAGGGTCACTTCTTGGACTCCTCCTGCTAGCCTTGGGTCAAATTCTTCAGAACTTGAATTTTGACTGTCATAGCTATGCAGATGACACACAGTTATATCCAGCAGTCAATTGAGGTGTTATGTCACTGTCTAAAACAGATCACTGGATGAGCCAAAGTTTTCTTCAATTAAACCACAATAAAACTGAGATAATCGTTTTTGGCAAGAAAGGAAAGAGGACTGCTCTTAGTAAATACCTGGGGCCTCATTTACAAAGACTTGCGTGGATTTCCTACTGAAACATGGCATACGCTCAAATCCAGAAAACATTGTACGCACAAAAATATCCAGATCGATGAATGTGCGTGTACGCATGAATCCAAGCACATTTCCTTCGTACATCCCAATCAACATAGAATTGAGCGCACGTGTTGGACTCGCCGACCCCTCCCTGTCCACACCCACATTTAAATATGCAAAACCATATTTAAATGAACCGTGCGCCTGAGTTCCCGATCTCTGCATGATCAGAAAAAAAAGGAAAATGAGCAAGGTAATGAGGAAATATTTATCTGAATATGAAGTTGCTCAATCAAGTGGAGGTTTGGAATAATTAACAGCGGCATTGATAATGTTATTAAATCTGCTAAAATTGACAACACTGCACTAATTATTCTTAAGAAAAGTGACATTTTTCTATGCTTAGAAAAGGATAATTTAATTGACAGAATTTAGCAACGGCAAGGCTTCAATAAAAATAAAAGTAAAATTTACAAAAAGGAACAGATAAAAATGAGAATAATAAAATTCACAAAAAGGAACTGTGTGAGAAACATCGACTCACTCACAATGAGATAAAATGCTCCAAGCGGCCCTTTGAGATGAAAACCATTGTAGTCCAAAAGTAGTCCAGTATATATAAAAAAGGTTCGTATTTAAATGTTTTATCTGATTAACCTAACACAACACACAAAGTATTATTCAAAATATCAGTCAAATTATTGCTTCATGTTCATTATCATCAAAGTGTTTACCTTATTATTGTAAATCCCATTTTACAATATAAGGTCCGAAACTCATCTTACTCACATATCATTGTATGGGCACAAATGATTGTGGGTTCCTATCACTTACCAAAATCAAAAGTATATCAAATAAGCGGTTACTGGTTATATACGTTTGCAAATAAGCAATGAGCAAGCAAATAACCAAGACTGTATGGTGACACTTGAGTGATCTCCACTACAGCTCCATCTTGTGGCTATAAATGTGCATTGGCTTTAATTTAGTATCTCTTTTAGGCACCTGATGGATATTTGTAATAATAAATTCTGAGTAGACTGTACACCAATTTTATCAGCCTGATCGGTATCGGCCGATAAGAAGAAGAAGAAGAATCCTCTTTTATTGTCATGAACATGCATGCATGCACACGAAATTTGTTCTCTGCATTTAACCCATCACAGTGAACACATACACGTTAGTGGAGCACACTGGAGCAGGGGGCCAGCCGTGAGTCTGGGGGATGTTGGCGGATGGTCAAGTCGGGGTCTTGAACCTAGGTCCCCCACGGTGGCAGGTGATGATCTTAACCATTGGGCCACGGCTGCCCAATGGTTAAGATCCCGATAAATAGGAAGTAATGTAATTTAATTAAGATAAATAGGAAGTAATTTAATGACAATAAAATAATTTAATTACAGTCAGTTAGCACCCATTATTTCTGTCCTGTTGTAATGCTGGTTTGACCTGACTGATTAGAGTACATGACCTGACTAGAGCAGTGATTTCAAACCTTTATGGAGCCAAGGAACATATTTTACAATTGAAAAAATCTCACAGCAAACCAACAAACAAAAATGTCACAAAAAGTGGATACATGAATTACTGTATGTACTTCCTGCCAGCTAATAGAAGACCATTCATTTGTTCTGTCTGTCACTATGCCTCACTGGCATAAATAGAGGAACAAAGATACATTATTTATTGTAAATATAATTTTTGGAGCAATTAAGTACACAAGTATATACAGTAAATGAACAGGTCATTTAAATAGACACATTGCTCCATCTTGTGATCGAATAGATTATTTAAACTCGCTGATCGGTCCCAAAAATCCTGATCGTGTCAAACCTAATTCTGAGTCAATTATAATAATAACTTTCTGAACATGCATCCAATTTAACAATCCAATCATATTCTGTTATCAATGACTAATTTTATCCATTACACTATACATTTTTCAGGCCCCAACAGTAGCATCGCTCAACAGCATGAATTGTTCATCAGTGCTAATTGTTCATGTGTCCCCGATGTGCAGATTTATTCGAACAGTAGAACAGTTTATTGCAGGAAAGCCTCCCCATCAGGGTGTATTTGGAGACAATAAAGAACAGATGTCAAGGAAGAAAAGGACTGCGGGGAGCCACTATAGGCATTGAATTCTGGAATGTGGGACGGCGTCTGGAGCCAAGCGGCGAATGGTCATCATTTGCAGAGCAACGATGACATCAGATGGCACCATGGACCAATCAGACGACAGCGACTCCATACTTGCACTTTTTGAAACATTGTATAAGTCTGGGGTAGAATCAGATAGTTTTGTTCGACTACTCTATCTGCTCAGGATAAGATAGGGATAGTTACGAACCCAGAGCTCTGCAAATTGTGTAGACTCCTCTGTCAGGAATAAATTGGTTGACTTGTAACGCGTTATAATTGTAGTTCTTCCACGAAAACGAACACGCATGGAACCTCGGAAGTAATAGGTGATTTTAAACACAGGTTCCTTCACTTTCAACACTCGTATCAAATCCATTACTAAAACTGCCTTCTACCATCTGAAGAACATATCCAGAGTGAAGGCTTGCATGTGCCAAGCAGACAAGGAGAAGCTCATCCATGCTTTTATCTCAAGTAGACTTGACGATTAATGGTCTTCTGACTGGACTCCCCAAAAAGAGCATTAAACAGCTGCAGCTCATTCAGAACGCTGCAGCTCGGGTTCTGGCCAGAGCAAAGAGGTCGGATCATATTACTCCAATTCTATAGTCTTCACACGGGCTCCCAATCAACTTTAGGATAGTTTTTAAAGTTCTACTAGTGGTCTATATATCACTAAATGGTTGAGGTCCTGAATACATGAAAGAAATGCTAATGGAATATAAACCTAAAATCAATCTGTACCATAATTCGGTACCTAAGCGGTCCGTGGCAACAGGAGTGGAAGAGTTGGCCAATTTCCATGGGGCACATGAACGCATCAGCCGCACAAGTGTAATGATGTCACTTCCAACAAACCATGTGGATCGAACATGCCCAAAAGTATGGTGGAAAGGTGGAGGGGCCCTGCTGGGAAAGGTCCAGAAATGTAAGGTCCAAGCGGGAGTGCTTTGTGGAGCATCCCAGAAGGCTAACGAGCCACAGCACGGCGTGTAGCCACACAAGCTAGCTTTTGGCTAACGAGTGGCGATAGCAGTAGCAGCAGAAAGCTAAAGACTATTAAGCTGCTCTTTTGGGCTTGCAGCGCGTTAGCTCGAGCAAACTCAGTCTAACAAATGAGTTTATACTTTTACCTTTGCTCATTTATTTTGAACTTAGGATGTTGTTTTGTTGTATTTGTCAAAGTGTATATGCTAAAAAAATAAATAAATAAATAAATAAATAAAAAGTTAAATTGAACATTTTTTAGATGAAATGTTCCCACTCAACGCACAAGTACCAAAAATTGTTACGGTTGAGTACTGGTGTCGATTCCTGGGTGCAAGAAAGGTACCATACCGGTTCAAATGTGAAATGGACTGATCCCTAGTTTCTCTGTTCAGAATGTGTGAGGAATTTCTGTTATCTTGAGCGCATGTTTCAGTCAGGAAGTACGTGGGTTTCAACCTAATACAGAGCATGACGATAGTTACCAATGTTTCACGCAGTGACAAATATAATATCCAGCAGATTTACAATTTACACGTTCCACAGTAAGTTGACATTACTGGATGGTTATTTCTTTCTGCAATGCCAGTTGAGACGACAATGACTAAGTTGCAATTAATGGGTTTCGTTATGGAGCCAAGAGTTGGAATAAATGCGTTGTTTTTTTTCAGGAATTAAAAAACACCAACTGCTTGGTCTATATAAGAAGTCAGTTGCTTTTGTTTGGTATTACTTGGTGTCTTTGTTTCATAATCCAAAATAATTATTTTGTACAATTACTAGACTAGACTACTCGATTCTAAAATTATTCGATAGCTGCAGCCCTGCCTGGTCGACACCTTTTATCACTTAACTCACTTCGTAACATGATGTAATGTGTGGTTTCCTGTCCAGGTTTAATAAGTTGCAGCTGCCATTAAACCACAATCATTTTTGGGAAATACCAGCACTCACGTGGACGTGGAAAAAAACAGTAATGAATTTTCTTAGCATATGACTCCGTCACAGATAAAGGAAAGTACCTTGTAGCGGAAGCAGCTGATATCTGTGGAATACTTTTTACGAGGAATAAAACCCACAAATCTCAAAGTTCACTTGAGAAGTTTGCAACTTGGCAGCGAGGGAAGGAAAGTGAGACAGCTGTGGCTGTATATAATAACTATTACGACCTTGACGCTGATAAGATCCTAAATGTGTCTGAGGACTGATGCTGCACCTGCGGTTTTGTCTTATCCTGCAGTGTGGCCCGATATTCCACAGTCAGACATTCCTTAGTTTAACACCCATTTTGACAATTCACAGTAAGTGAGGTCTGATTATAACGGAATCAAAGTTCTTGAGACATTATTTTTTTAAAACAACAGTAGTTTACAATTAGCGATGCACCGATCCCCAATACCCTCGGGCAGCAACGGCTGTTTTTTAACAGAAGCCCGAAGAATGTATGTTACGACTGACAGGTATTCTGAACTGTTTGGAATTGCCTCGCCTCAAACTGCTATGACTGCTTCGCTGTAGGTATGGGGTTCTTTTGGTGATGAGCAATGTTGTGCTTGTGCCAAACATAGCTTTTCTACAACCCCAATTCCAATGAAGTTGGGACGTTGTGTTAAACATAAATAAAAACAGAATACAATGATTTGCAAATCATGTTCAACCTATATTGAATTGAATACACTACAAAGACAAGATATTGACTGTTCAAGCAGATCAACTTTATTGTTTTTAGCAAATAATCATGAACTTAGAATTTTCTGGCTGCAACAGGTTCCAAAAAGCTGGGACAGGTGGCAAAAAAGACTGAGAAAGTTGAGGAATGCTCATCAAACACCTGTTTGGAACATCCCACAGGTGAACAGGCTCATTGGGAACATGTGGGTGCCATGATTGGGTAGAAAAGGAGATTCCCTGAATTGCTCAGTCATTCACAAGCAAAGATGGGGCGAGGTTCACCTCTTTGTGAACAAGTGCGTGAGAAAATAGTCGAACAGTTTAAGGACAATGTTGCTCAACGTACAATTGCAAGGAATTGAGGGATTGCATCATCTACGGTCTATAATATCAACAAAAGGTTCAAAGAATCTGGAGAAATCAATGCATGTAAGCGGCATGGCCGAAAACCAACATTGAATGCCAGTGACCTTCGATCCCTAAGGCGGCACTGCATCAAAAACCGACATCAATGTGTAAAGGATATCACCACGTGGGCTCAGGAACACTTCAGAAAACCAATGTCAGTAAATACAGTTCGGCGCTCCATCCGTAAGTGCAACTTGAAACTCTACTATGCAAAGCAAAAGCCATTTATCAACAACACCCAGAAAAGCCGCCGGCTTCTCTGGGCCCGAGCTCATCTAAGATGGACTCATGCAAAGGAGAAAAGTGTTCTGTGGTCCGACGAGTCCATATTTTCAAATTTTTGGGGGAAATTGTGGACGTCGTGTCCTCCGGACCAAAGAGGAAAAGAACCATCCGGACTGTTATGGACGTAAAGTTCAAAACCCGGCATCTGGGATGGTACGGGGCTGTGTTAGTGCCAATGGCCATGGGTAACTTACACATCTGTGAAGGCACCATTAATGATGAAAGGTACATACAGGTTTTGGAGAAACATATCCTGCCATCCAAGCAACGTCATTTTCATGGACGCCCCTGCTTATTTCCGCAAGACAATGCCAAACCACATTCTGCATGTGTTACAACAGCGTGGCTTCGTAGTAAAAGAGTCCGGGTACTAGACTGGCCTACCTGCAGTCCTGACCTGTCTCCCATTAAAAATGTGTGGCGCATTATGAAGCGTAAAATACGACAACGGAGACCCCGTACTGTGGAACAGCTGAAGCTGTACATCAACCAAGAATGGGAAAGAATTCCACCGACAACGCTTCAACAATTAGTGTCCTCAGTTTATTGAATGCTGTTAAAAGAAAAGGTGATGTAACACAGTGGTAAACATGAGCCTGCCTGTCCCAGCTTTTTTGGAACATGTTGCAGCGATAAAATTCTAAGCTAATGATTATTTGCTGAAAACAATCAAGTTCATCAGTTTGAACATTAAATGTCTTTGTAGTGTATTCAATTAAATATAGGTTGAACATGATTTGCAAATCATCGTATTCTGTTTTTATTTGTTTAACACAACATCCCAACTTCATTGGAATTGGCGTTGTATATTCATGTCGTTTGTGAGCGGAAGAACAATCGACTGAAAAGTTCCGTTGCTTGTTTGCGTTCACATTCTGCTTGCAACAAGTGACGTCATGCACGGTGTAATCGCGAGTGGCATCTGTGATTCTGGCGATTTCTATTGTGCCCCTTTCTGTCATCTCTAACAGCTTGAAAAAGCATGTGCATCAAGAGGAATTAAAATCTGACACCTTCAGTATGCAAAGTTCCAATACTAATATGCATTTTACTCTCATTTATGAGGGCTGGACTTCTATCCTTAAACTGCATATGTTGGTACTGAGTGTATGGCATAAACTCTGTACAGAATTTGAGACAAAAAAGCCTTTGCTAAACAGTTAGCATGCGCAATTAGCGCTCGCGACTATCATTTGTGGTTCAAAAAAGCGCTAATGGCCATTTAGCTCACTCATACATCATGCTACATGTACATTACAAATCTAAAAGTGTCTTAAAAATCACTAACAGAGACTCATCTGTTGTTTTGGCAATGTTTTTCACTTGTCCAATAGTACGTCCGTCTGCAACAAAAGTCCGATCGGTAAACATGGACAGTGGGCAAATTATTCCAGGCGATGCAAATCGGGTCCAGGCAGCGCAAATACGCTTTTAACAATATTTTTTTTATTGCCCAGAGGCAGACATTTTTGTGTCGAACAATTTTTGTGGTTGATTTAGCGGAGTTAGCTGATTTATTTATTTTTTTCCCCACAGTGCCAATCTCTTGTGATGCAAAGCAGACTTCTTTTAAGGATCAACTTCATGTTGTAAAACTAGGACGCGTTAATTGTCTCAAGAGCAAGGTCTAGACCTAATAAACAAATGGCCTCAGGAATGCCTTTAATGTAGACATACAAAAGGGAGGATAGTTGGCTGCACTACTATGTAGGACAAACACTACCACGTACAAAGAAAATGTCTAAATCAGATACGGTTTAAAATATACCACAGGTGTATTTGGTGTATTTTGATTGGAGAGGAAGATTCTCTGGTTAATTTTATATTGCGATATATTTTTTTTCATGTTTTTATATTTTGTTTTACTTTATGATGTATATATACATCGCAATTTTGTTGTCTTTGCGCTTTTTTTTTTTTTTTTTTAACTTGTGCCTTGTTTTGCCCAGCTGTCTGCAGTCAGGTCAGCATTGCAAATGTGCAACTATTCTCAATTGCCTTACCTGACAAAATGAAGGTTAAATGAATATTTTTTTAAAAGTACCTTCTAAAATTGTGGCCAAAAAGTTCAACCTCGGCTTCGTCGGACCATAACAATATATGTCCTATACAACCAATTAACATGTATTCGAATGTGATTTAAAAAAAATAAAAAAAATAAAAAAGTCTGAACACAGCCACATCTTTGTTATAAGAGGATGTAACACACATTATAGTCAGTTGTTCATTTTTACTTCCAATGTTGGAAACTTTTTTTTTTTATTCAGTTGCACACGTTAAGGCTCAAATCAATGGTGTTTTGAAAATGTCCTTTTTGTTTCTATTCCATTTCTTCCTTGTATTCCAGCCCCCAGTGTGTCTGAAAACGTGCTCTACACTCACCATTATAAACGTCACAACTGTTTTAACGGACAACAAGGAACATAACGGATCAAGTATTCCACCTTGCGGTGTAAAAAAAATTAAAATAAAATAATGAAGTAGAAAGAGTTAGAGAAGAGTTGTACCTGCTCTTCGCAGTCGAACACGAGGTTTGAGAACGGCGTCGAGGAGCAGACGATGCCGCCGCTCGTTCGCCTCTTCGTATTCGGCTATGGTTCTCTCGAACAGCTCGAATATCTCCTCGACGGCCAAGTTTAGCTTGAGCTTCACCAACTCCCTCAACATTGTGACTTTACACATGTTTCACGCAGACTTCCGTCTCTTCCTCGAGGCTAAAAGAAGCTAAGCTACCTCGAAACACGTCTTTTGTTCAAGACACGAGAGGTGTTAAAAATCTTCTTCTTCTTCTTCTCCTGCTTCTTCTTCTTCTTCTTCGTGCTCAACGGCAGTTTGCAGACTGTCACAGCGTACTACCGCCACCTGTTGTTTTGCACCGATTACCGCTTGGCTTACAATCTTAACTTTCATGACTTCATTTTCAGGAAACAAAATAAAACCGAACTAAACAAAAGAGTTTGGATTCATTTAATTCATTAATTAACTAATTATTTCACCTCATCCTGTTATCCAAAACAAATAAAAATAATCTAAGAGATAGGTAATGAAATACTTTAAGTACTCATTATACGTCTCTTTAATTTGCTCCACTCTCATATTTTACCAAATCACATTTGCGTTAATTGAGTAATAATCCTTTTCGCGTGTCTCATTTTCATGTGTTCCTTAATAAAAAAAATAATTTCATTTATTCAACACCAACCTCCTTGTCTTATTTCTCCCACTTTTAGTATATAATTCATTTCTTCCCTTGTTTTTACCAGATGTTCTTCATTTCTTGTAATTGCTGCTCATTCCTTTATTTATAAACATAACAATAAAACGATCGAGCATTTGTTATAAGGCACGTTTTTTTTTTTTTATCATTCATGCAAAAGTTCAGCCACACATATAATAATTATTCAACACGCTTGAGAATTTCTCCGCTGATAGACAAACCCTTCTGAAGAACATCAAGGCTTTCGGAGATATTTTTCTGTTCCTTTCCACCCAAGCGCAAGTAAACAAATGTTAATTGTAGGTACTCTGAGAGCTCTTTTGTGTGACAACTGCAAAACTTAAAACTGTTGATTTAACCCACACCTCCAATCTCATCACATTGATTGGACTCTCGATTGGCTGACTCCAATTCAGTTATTAGCGAAAAGCGCGCTTCATATACTTCTTCCCCCCCTGCAGCGTGAACGCTTCCCTCTTGTTTCCAGTTACTACATATTACTTATGTGTGGTATTAGTAAAAGTAGAATGTGTATTGTCGTGACGTAATGAAGACCAGATCACATTTTATGACCAATTTGTGCAAAAAAAAAACCCAGGCAATAAAACAAAAGCTTCATATACTTTTTCTTACAACTGTGCGTGTGTGTATAATAAAAGGGAGGTAGGTAAAAGTTCAAATAAGTCAAGGTACGACTGTGACGGACCTTTTCATAATGTTCATAAAGGTGCCCGGGTACTTGCGGGTGGCAGAAAAGTAATTGACTAGCATTAACCTGAACTGAAATGTTTCGTTGTTTGAGTTCAATTGACTTGAAAAATGGTTAATTAATCCATCAGATACATTTTTTTACCACCTGGATGTACGTGTGACGTCAGTGTGAAAAGGTCAATAGCCTGCAGGTTCGCAAAATAGGAACAACTCCAAACAAACTGTCAGAGCTTGTGAGTAAGTCGCGGGCAAATTCTGCCCTCCACCAGTTCCTGCCGTCACGGAGTGCTGTTGAACGTGTAAGCGGACCTGTATCCAACCTATAGGATACAGCGTGGTTTTTGTATGAGCGCGCATTTGGAGTTTGTAATCGCTTGCGGTCGTGTCGCTTTAGGAACACGGGATGTCAAGTGTACGACTCCTGAAGCAGAATCGCCAGGCAACTGATGATCTTTTCCGGCCCCTAACCTTGACCGCCGCGAGTGAGGAGATGCCGTCCTCTTATCTGCCGGCACCCGCTGTCCTGACTGCGGCATAGGCGGCAAGGATTAGCTGTTTTGCGTTTCCTTACTGTGCATTTTTTTTTAGGAAGCGGGGTCACTTGCATTGCTCCTCCACTGGCCTGCTGTGCTAATGAAAGAGCCTATAATTCTGTCACTTTTGTCATAAACCGTGTATACACGTTGCTTGCATGCAGCAGAGTACAGAACATCTTTTAGAAACGACACGATGGAAACCGCCTTCAGACTGAAATGAGACTTTTCGGGGACACCTTGTTTCTACATCACGCAACCTTCAATGGCACCAGACGCCGATGTGCAGAAATCTTGGACGTTGAACAGAAAAGAAAAACATTGAATGTATTTGTGTGTTGAGCTGTTAATAATACTACTGATAATAATACTGATAATGATGTGCACATGCAAGGTGCTCAAGTGGTTTTGACTTTGTTTGGCTTGTCGTGACCTCAACTAAAGAGGTCACGGGGGTGGTTCATGATCAGGTGACTCGAGATGTAATGCACCAATGTGAATGTTTGCTTTGCCAGTAGTTCCCAATTGTTCTTATCGTCTTGCTCTCGTGGGTTTGCTGTACAATCCCCCAGGTGCCCCCAACCATCCCCCCCGTGCGTTCATAAACACGATAGGATCAATGAAGAAATCAAGTTGGCCAAATGGGGACATTTGTAGTTTGCATAAGCATGTTTAGTCTAAGCTGATGCTTGCTGTGAGGGGCATACCAAATGATAGCGCGTGCAGGAACATGCTCGTTTCCGCTCACGGTCGAGCATTGCCAAGCTCCACCGTAGTCGGGTGGTGTTTCTGCATCCAGTGTGCGTTGCTGCCTTTTTGCCTTCATGGCTTATGTGGTGTTGTGCCAAGTAGAGCGACACACTCCAGTGGTGTGTGCAATGTGGCGTTCATTTCAGGTTTACTGTGTCTGGGCTCCCACTTTACAGACTCCTTGATGGGGGAAATGTGCGCGTACACGCGTTTACGACAAATTAGGTGAAGAATATGAATTTTTATTTGTGATGAAGTATTAAATATGTAATGTAAAAATGCACGCCCATCGATGTGATCCATGGCTGTGGGGTTCCTGCTCCTGTGTCCACTGATGCGCTGGGCCGACGTGTTACCATGGTAACCACGTTATCCATTTGAAGCTTAAAGCCAAAGCTTAAGTCCACTCATGAACCACTTATTGATGAAGATAAAATGTTTGTGTACAATGTGTAACTTTTTGAAATTGTATCATCAACTTGTTCTGAACATATGAATGAAATGAGTATATGGGTTTTAAAAAGAAAGCTCATGTATATTTAATTTTATCAATGATTGTTTGAATGTAATTTAATGGGGTTAACAATGATTGCGCAATGCCGGGTGTTTGCACGAGTGTGTGCGTGTTGCCAGTTGTTCCGTCATGTCACAAAGATAAGCTTTGGAAATTAAAATGACTTGATGGTGTGATAAATGTGCGTCTGCTGCTGCTTCCAACGTGTCTGACTTAAAAGTAAGTTTTATTAATACCTGCATGTAAGTTTGTTCGGTTTGTATGAAAATGCTTGCCGCAGCTTCTCCCTACATACATTGTGACCAACAAAGCTGACACAATATGAAGTTGTCATTTCTCTTAATTGTTGATTAATGAAATGTTTCGAGTGAGGAGCTATAAAGGTGTTCTGTCATAAACTGACTCTGCCTGTTTTCCCAATACAACTCTGCTTTCAGCTGGACTATTGCATGACAGGCGTGCGTGTCAAATGCCTCAGTGTGTTCTGTATGTTGTTTGTGAATCCATCCAGTAAGGAATAAACCGTATTGGAAAACTAAGTGATTGTTGCGGTGCATTGTGCAAATAAAGTGAAAAATACCTCCACTTGTAAATAGAAAAGTAATGCACTTATACCCCAATTGTGGCCTCATGAGAATCAATGTAAACTAATTAAACAACTATGTAAAAATCGTACTACATTTATGGCAAAAGCTGCAGAATCCAAAGTTTTTGAGGAATATTTGTTTTCTAAATTTCTTAGAAAATATAACATTCGAATGAAAGACTTCCATTGTGTGTAGTGACCCTGAACCATTGAGTTATTTAAAAAATAAAAAGTGTGATGCAAATGAAACCTATTCGACAACCTTTCCTCCTATTACTAGTACAGCAGATTTCGGCGTCACGTGAATGACTTGAATCAAGCACGAGAAATGGACAGTTCTCGGACATAATTAGGACTTGGTCATCTGATTGGTCGCATTTGGCGCCAAAAGGTACGCAGACAAAACTGATTGGGTAATGCAACACATCTATGATTGGTTAATGCAAAACATCTAGTTCCGGTTTGGATCGCTTAAACGGGTGAGGCCAGTGCCGTTACTTTCGTCTTCATTTGTTCCAGCCAAGGTAAGCACGCTGCTTCACGCTCTCTAGCAATTAATGTTGTTTTTGCTGTGTATTGACTTATTTGAGCGTGTTTTTGACATGTTTGATTCGTCTTGTGAGTGATTTGACATGCGTTAATTTGTGCTTATACAGCTGAGTGAACATGCGGGGTCGTCGTTTTGTAGCGTAAGGTTTGAACTTTATTCGACGCCCAGATGCATAATTGGCTTTGTGGCGTCGCTGGCTTGTGTTTTTACACTTTGCGTGAGTGGGGTGAATGCATTTTTTGTTTTTTAGCGGTGTTTTAATGTACAATTGCCGTCGTCCTCCTGGCGGGACTCTCGCTTAAACATGACGTCACCGCGGCAGCTCCGCGTTCGTCATTGTTTAGCAAAGTTTGAACTTTGTTCGACGCCCGAATGCATAATTGGCTTCGTGGCGTCGCTGGCTTGGGGTTTTACACTTTGCGCGAGTGGCGCGAATGAGTCTCGAGCGTTTTCGTCGTTTTAGCGGTGTTGTAATGCACAATTGCCATCGTCCTCGTGGCGAGCGTCGCTTGAATATGACGTCGCCGCTGCTGCGACGTGGTCGCCATTTTGTTGAGCAAACTTTCAACTTTACTCGACGGCCAAATGAATAATGGACGACATGGCGTCGCTGGCTTGGCGTTTTACACTTTGCGTGTGTGGCGCGAAGTAGTTTGTGTTTACGTGGTGTTTTAGCGGTGTTGTAATGCACAATTACCGTCGTCCTCGTGGCGGGAGTGTCGCTTGAATATGACGTCGCCGCTGCTGCGACGTGGTCGCCATTTTGTTGAGCAAAGTTTGAACTTTACTCGACGGTCAAATGAATAATGGACGACATGGCGTCGCTGGCTTGGCGTTTTACACTTTGCGTGTGGCGCGAAGCAGTTTGAGTGTTGTTGTTTTAGCGGTGTTGTAATGCACAATTGCCGTCGTTCTCGTGGCGGGAGTGTCGGTTGTATATGATGTCAACGCGGTTGCCATTTTGAGCAATGTTTGAACTGTCGTATGTTTACTGTCTTACATAATTAATTTTTAATTTCCAATTAACTGTATAGAGTCTGCTTTATGTAATTTTATTTGTCTCGACAGTTTCCCTCTCAGGTCTTGGCACACCAAATTCAATGCACAAATCGGCGATGTTTAATGTACTAACTCCCAAACCAAACTGAGTCAGTGAAAAGGTTATTCCTTTTTATACCTGCTGTTTACATGGCCTGTTTTAAAATTATAAAGAATGTCCATTTGCACGTTCCAAACTTGTAAGTGTTCAGCTCATTCAAACCAACCTGTGAACAACTCTGCTTCCCGAAATTTCAAAATAAAAGCCCGAAATTACAAATTTAGCTATAACTTTTTTATTTTCAGTGGATTTGCACTGTTCCTACTTATGTGAGCTCATTAAAACCAAGCTGTGACCAACTCCCCTTCCTCAAATTTGACAATTTCAAAATAAAAGCCTGAAATTCGTATTTTTGCCATAACTTAATTTTCAGTGGATTTGCACTGTTTGTACTTGTATGTGTTGAGCTCACTCAAACCAAGCTGTGAACTCCCCTTCCCCAAATTTGATGGAATTTGTAAATAAAAGCCTGAAATTCCAAATTTTGCTGTAACGTATGTTAATGGATTTGTACCGTTCCTATTTCTGTTCAGCTCATTGAAATTAAACTGAACAACTCCCCTTCCCCAAATTTCAAAATATAAGTCCGAAATTTAGCTGTAACTTGCTAAGTTGTCAATGGATTTACAGTTTCTACTTCGTGTCTGTTTGGGGAACTGAACTCTTCCCCACCAGGAATTGGGGGCATTGCCCCCTCTTCCTGAGGGAAAGCATGGTGCACGGTCCATCCACCCATGGTTCTGCTTACCATAACCCTGGTTATAATCCCTGGGGTATGTGGGCTGGCGGCCCCGCCCATAGCGGAGCTGTCAAACCCCCACCTTCCATGGTATTTGTTTCTTTTATTTGAGTTCGCCTTGGCTATTTAAGTAATCTTTATTTTTGTTGTTTCTTATTAGTTTCGGTATCAATTTATGTATTAGAATGAAAGAAACCAAACAAGTCAATAAAACAAAAAAATCTGCAATTCAAAACAAAATAGCTATAACAGCCTATTATGCGTGTGCCCTGACAACGTTTCGGCCTGTAAGGGCCTTCAGGTCGTGGCACACTTACTTTTAATAAAACAACAGCGAAGCAGCTATACTCTTTGATGTTCTCCCTCCGAAATCCAAAACAAACTGAGGCTTCGAGGCTTGTCCGCCTTTTATATGCTCCTCTTTTTAAAACATTTTAAGTTGTGTTAAAAGTAACATAACTTCAAATTAACCCTGTTGTCTTTTACTACTATATCCATGAAATAACCTCTATTTTAACTGTATTTCATGACATCCACTGGATCTGTCCACTAATGCACTGTGCTGAGGAGGTAAGGATTGCGAAACACCTTGGTGTGCGTTGTGCCACACGTGATTGTGTGTGCATCCAGGGGTCGGTGCGTCCCAGTAGTAAAAGCAGCATAAAGCTTAAGATCATGCCCAAGGTGAAGAGGGAGAAGGAAAAGCTCCACAAGCAGAAGTCAAACAGCTCGCTCTCAGGTTGGAACAGCCGATAAAACACACCCAAAGTCATCTAGCAGACAAATTGGAATTTGGACTGTTTTGAGCAGGTTACTTTGCTTCCCTCTAGTGGCCTGGTGAGGTAAAATTTGCAGCTGCATGGCCAGCTACTTGAAGCCGCTTTCACACAGCATTCCTTTTCCCCGCTTTCCATATTGTCCACAAATGTATTCTCCTTTCCTTTTTGAGAGCCTCACCCACCGAAATAGCCTTTGCCCTGAGAACGTGTCAAATTCCTCTGTTTTGTATGTTGTTTGTGAATCCATCCAGTAAGGAATAAACCGTATTGGAAAACTAAGTGATTGTTGCAGTGCATTGTGCAAATAAAGTGAAAAATACCTCCACTTGTAAATAGAAAAGTAATGCACTTATACCCAAATTGTGGCCTCATGAGAATCAATGCAAACTAATTAAACAACTATGTAAAAATTGTACTACATTTATGGCAAAAGCTGCAGAATCCAAACTTTTTGGGGAATATTTGTTTTCTAAATTTCTTTGAAAATATAACATTCGAATGAAAGACTTCCATTGTGTGTAGTGACCCTGAACCATTGAGTTATTTCAAAAATAAAAACTGTGATGCAAATGAAACATATTCGACAACCTTTCCTCCTAGTACTAGTACAGCAGACTTCGGCATCACGTGAATGACTTGAATCAAGCACGAGAAATGGACAGTTCTCGGACATAATTAGGACTTGGTCATCTGATTGGTCGCATTTGGCGCACACTAAGCTGATTGGTTAATGCAAAACATCTATGATTGGTTAATGCAAAACATCTATTTCCGGTTTGGATCGCTTAAACGCGTGAGGTGAGGGACGTTACGTTCGCCTTCATTTGTTCCAGCCAAGGTAAGCACGCTGCTTCAAGCTCTCTAACAATTAATGTTGATTTTCCTGTGTATTGACTTATTTGAGCGTGTTTTTGACATGTTTGACTCTGGCATGTACTCTGAGTGTGATAGCGTCTTGTGAGTGATTTGACATGCGTTAATTTGACATGCGTTAATTTGTGCTTATACAGCTTGGTGAACATGCGGGGTCGCCATTTTGTAGCGCAAGGTTTTAACTTTACTCGACGGCCAAATGCATAATAGGCTTCGTGGCTTCGCTGGCTTGGCGTTTTACACATTGCGTGAGTGGTGTGAAGGCGTTTCGAATGTTTTAGCGGTGTTGTAACATACAGTTGCCGTCGTCCTCGTGGCGAGGATGTCGCTTGAATATGACGTCGCCGCCATTTTGTTGAGCAAAGTTTGAGCTTTACTCGACGCCCAAATGAAGAATTGACTTTGTGGCGTCGATGGCTTGGCGTTTTACCATTTGCGTGTGTGGCGCAAAGCATTTTTCGAGTGTTTAATTTCTGTTTTAGCGGTGTTTTAATGCACAATGGCCGTCCTCGTGGCGGGAGTGTCGCTTGAATATGACGCTGCTGCGACGTGGTCGCCATTTTGTTGAGCAAAGTTTGAACTTTACTCGGTCTAAATGGATAATTGACTTCGTGGCGTCGATGGCTTGGCGTTTTACACTTTGCGTGTGTGGCGCGAAGCAGTTTTCGAGTGTTTCCGTGGTGTTTTAGCGGTGTTTTAATGCACAATTTCCGTCGTCCTCGTGGCTTGAATATGACGTCGCCGCTGCTGCGACGTGGTCGCCATTTTGTTCTGCAAAGTTTGAGCTTTACTCGACGCCCAAATGAAGAATTGACTTCGAGGCGTCGATGGCTTGGCGTTTTACCATTTTCGTGTGTGGCGCAAAGCAGTTTTCGAGTGTTTACATTGTGTTTTAGCGGTGTTTTAATGCACAATTGCCGTCCTCGTGGCGGGAGTGTCGCTTGAATATGACTGTGCTGCGACGTGGTCGCCATTTTGTTGAGCAAAGTTTGAACTTTACTCGACGTCTAAATGGATAATTGACTTAGTGGCGTCGATGGCTTGGCGTTTTACTATTTGAGTGTGGCGCAAAGTAGTTTTCGAGTGTTCACATGGTGTTTTAGCGGTGTTTTAATGCACAATTGCCGTCCTCGTGGGGGGACTGTCGCTTGTATATGATGTCAATGCTGCTGCTTCGCGATTGCCATTTTGAGCAAAGTTCGAACTGTCGTATGTTTACTGTCTCAGTCTTTTATTTTTTTATTTTTAAATTACCTATCAATTGTATAGTCTCCTTTTATGTAATTTATTTTAGATGTGCTATATTAATGGGTATGAATTTATATTTCTAATAAAAATCCCCCAATCAGACAAACTCTGTGCCTCGACAACATTTTCCCTTTCTCAGGTGTTGGCACACCAAATTCAATGCACAAATAGGCGATGTTTACTGTACAAACTGAAGGAACCTGTGTTTAAAATCACCTATTACTTCTGAGGTTCCATGCGTGTTCGTTTTCGTGGAAGAACTACAATTATAACGCGTTAGAAGTCAACCAATTTATTCCTGACAGAGGAATCTATACATTTTGCAGAGCTCTGGGTTCAGCTGTCACCTGTCCTCTTCAACAGGTGTTTTGGTTTCAAAGCTGATATTTTTCTCCAAAAGGTTTTTGTCTTGCATCAGGAGTTGAAGGTTTTTAAAGTGCTTTTCAACATTTACTCCACTGCATGGACTGGAGAAAAGAACTGCAGCGCTTAAAACCATGTCATCTAAACCTTGTAATGTTGTTGCAGTTGTAAGAAGTCCAAACACGTGCATTGCAAGGTGGTAATGTTGTTTGGCACTGCAACACCAAAATATAAAATCTTAGTTACCATACAGATATTTATAAGATTTATTGATAAAATTAGCAACCAGTTAACAAATATGGATGACATTGTTCAAATTACTAATGAAAATAGTAATATTTTCTGCAAATGTCCTTGGCATTCTTCATCAAATGCCTCAAGCAACAGTGTAGGATAGGTACTTCAAAATCTGTGGATGTCCCCTTTCCACAAACTATAGAGTAGTAATGTTCAATGGTGCTATTCAAATTGGTCTTTATAAATGAAAGACACAGTGCTTGCATTAGCACAATAGAAGCATGACTGGTGCCTGCATCGCTCTCTGTCCATACATCCTTGAAACGTGTCAAGAAAATACTTGACCGAGGCAGTGGTGTGTTCACAAGTCAAGTAGGGAAGGGTGAGGAGTTTTTCAATGAATTCTTCACAAGCTCATACACACAGAATGGTGGGGAGCATTTTTCCTTCTTTACGATGCTGCCAGTGGCGTCCAAATAGAGGATGTCTTCTCTGGTCCTGTCACGATAAATGTCAATACAGTACACCTTTGGGGAATAAAAATACTTTTTGGAGCACATCTGGCTTAAGTCTTTCTTTCCACCATGAAATGCAAACTTAACAGCTCATTGTTGTGCAGATGACTTTGCCTCTTTTCCCATGAAATGGTTTTCAATACAGGAGGTGTGAGTGCCTCATCTCTGCAGCCTGATTCCATGACTGCTTCGTCCAATTTCAGAAGGTTTCTTAAGTAGAGAGATCTGGGCAATTCTTTTTGTAATTTTTGCCCCAGTGAATCCCTTTCTCTTCCTCTCACAGGTCTTGACTTTAGTTCAATGCGATTGTGGATGCTCATACCACCCTTGAAATGTACAGTGTCTTAAAAAAATCCTTTTTGCTATCTATTGTGACGGTGACTTCAACAGGACAGTTCTCAAATTGACAGTAACACAGACACCAAAATTCCGGGCCTTGTCTTATTGAGCCAAGTGTCTTAGTTCTGTCTTTTGAAAGCTATTGAACAGTATGGATGGATGGATCTAATTCCTTTGGAAATAATGCCAGTCAAGGCCCTTGAATCCTCTGGGTTTTCTCAATTTCTGTAATGAGGCCCAGTCCTTTTGGTCAACTAAAAAATAGGTTGGACCGGAAGGCACTTTTATCCTTACGAATGCATCGTCTTCTGTGGACAAGTCAGGATCACGGTCATTGATACTGGTTCCCTATAGAATAAATAGGAAAGCAAAAATATATTAATGGTTTTGTAATATTTAGTACCTATACTTCATAAGTATACCTCACAATTCTGAGGACCAGGGTTCAATCCCCGGTCCTACCTGTGTGGAGTTTGCATGCTCTCCCCTTGCCTGCATGGGTTTTTGCCCGGCACTCCGTTTTCCTCCCACATTCCAAAAACATGCATTAATCGGAGACTCTAAATTGCCCGTAGGTGTGAGTGCGAATGTTTGTTTGTAGGGTTAGGTGAGGGGAACTGAACCCTCCCTCTCCCAGTATAGGGTTAGGTTTGGGGAACTGAACTCTTCCCCACCAGGAATTGGGGGCACTGCCCCCTCTTCCTGAGGGAAGGGACGGTGCACGGTCCATCCACCCATGGTTCTGCCTCCCATAACCCTGGTTATACTCCCTGGGGTATGTGAGCTGGCGGCCCCGCCCATAGCGGACCTGTGTCCAACCCCCACCTTCCATGGTATTTTTTTATTTATTTATTTCCCTTGAGTTCGCCTTGGCTATTTAAGTAATCTTTATTTTTGTTGTTTCTTATTTATTAGTTTCGGTATCAATTTACAATGTATTAAAATGAAAGAAACCAAAGAAAAAGTCAATAAAACAAAAAAACAAAAAAATCCGCAATTCAAATCAAAATACCTATAACAACCTATTATGCGTGTGCCCTGACAACGTTTCGGCCAGTAAAGGCCTTCTTCAGGTCGTGGCACACTTTATTTTAATTAAACAACAATAGCAAAGCAGCTCTACTCTTAAATGATGTTCACTCTCCGAAATCCAAAACAAACTCTTTTTTTTTTTTTTTTTTCTTTTTTTTCTCTTTTTTTTCTTTTCTTTTTTTTCTTCCTTTTTTTTTTTTTTTTTTTTTTTTTTTTTTTTTAAATTTTTTTTTTTTTTTTTTTCTCTTCAAATTAACCCTATATTGTTGTCTTTTACTCCTATATGCACCAAATAAGCTCTATTTTAACTGTATTTAACCCTTTTAACCAAAATTGAAACTTTATTTATATCTTATTAACTGTTTTTGTTTTTTAATATGTTTTATAGTTTTTCTGTTTTTTTATTGTTATATAGTGTTTTAACTGTCCTATAACCCAAAATCATCCTCTAATTGTTTTTATACCTATATGAATTCCCTATCCTATCGCCCTACTTGATTAAACCCATTTCCCTTAGGGTTAGGATTAGGCGAGGGGAACCGAGCCCTCCCTCTCCCGGACACAGGGACGTAGTCCCCTTTCCAGGATCGGGAGGGGGGTGCACGGTCCTTCCCCCAACGCTCCCCTCCGTCCTCCCGTTCCCGTTCCTGGTGACGCGCCTGTTGGCGTCGTCGTCCATAGTGGACTTGGGTCCACTGTCCTTTCCACATTTTTGTGTTTTTAATTTGTGTCTATTTATCTTTTATCCAGTAATATGTATTTATTTTATTTATTGTGGTGGATTCGCCTTTGCTATATAAATAATAATGGTTGTTTTCAATTATGCTATTTATTAGGTTAGATCTGTATTGATAATGTATTTTTATATAATTGCCAAAAAAAACAAAAACCAATTTTTTTACAAAATCCCAAAAAAACAAAAAAAATGGCCAAATCTGAAATAAGCTGCGACTTTCGGTCCAATCGTGTGTGCTCTCAGACAACGTTTCGGCTCCTTGAGCCTTCTTCAGGTCTACTGGCACACAGTCACAGCACAGCAGGTTTGTGATGTTCGCACTCCGGTGAACCAACTCGAACTGAGCCCAAGTAAGTGCACCTCCCTATATAACCTCTGCTGTCCTTGTATTTGCTTTTCTTTTTAACACACTACCATTTTGTGTTTCAATTTAGAAATTAACCCCATACTAGCCAAATGTTTTGTAATGTCCCTATAAATCCCTGTATATCCCACCCAATGATGTCCCAATTTGATATAACATTGTTTTTATTATTATAACACTTAATTATTAATTATGTTTAATAGTATTTATATTGTTTTTATCTATTTTTTTATTTTTTTTAGTTTTTTTGTAGTTTTTCAGTTTTTTGCTTTTAATGCCTTTTAACCCCTATGAACTATGGTTTAACTGTTAACTCCTTTGACGCTCATTAATCCTTTTTAATACTTTTTAATAACTTTTTAACTTTTTAATAACTTAAATAACTATTTAATGACCCTTTTAACCATTTTTAATCCTGTTTAACAATCCCCCAATGACTTTTGGATAGCTATGTAATAACTGTTTAATAACTATTTAATAACCCTATTAACCATTTTTAATCCTTAGGGTTAGGGTTAGTTAGGGTTAGGGTTTAGGGTTTAGGGTTAGGGTTTAGGGTTAGTAGGTTAGTTAGGGTTAGGGGAGTGAAACCGAGCCTCCCCCTCGGGGGAAGAGCGCCCCCGAGAGGAAGAAAATGCACTGTCCATCCCCCAAGCTCCACACTATGCATCCGCCCGGCCACAACTCTGAGACGCGGTTTTAGTTCCGTTTAATAAAATTATTTTTGTTCCCACTGTGTCCTTATTTGACTTTTCTGTTTGTTTACTTTGTCCAATGAAACTGTGAGTATTTTTTCACCCTACTTTGTATTTGTTTTGACTTGTTTTGGTTGAATCACCTTTAATTTAGTTTTTTTGCATTATGTAAATTTTGGGTCCATCCTCCATCCATTCCGATTGGCTCCGTCCGTCCTCCATTTTGTCCAATTCAATTGTGAGTATTTGTTTACCCTACCTTGTATTTGTTTTCGTATTTTGGTTGAGTCACCTTTAATTTAGTTTTTTTGCATGCTGTTAATTTAGGGTCCATCCTCCATCCATTCCAATTGGCTCCAGCCTTCCTCCATTTTGGTTGAATTGATTTTTTTATATATATAGCCTTCCTCCATTTTGGTTGAATTGATTTTTTTGTATTATTTTAATGATGTCCTAATTTTAGGTTCAAGAGTCACCCCATTTCAAACAGCACACACACACACACAAAAAAGGCACCCCCACACCAAAAACAACAAATGGCATATCCGCCCAAAAACAACAATATTATAATGATGTGGCACCCCCATTACATCCTTCCTCTATCTTTCCCTAACTCCAAGTAAGCCTGTTGCGCAATATTTCGACCGATTTTGGTCTTCATCAGGCGCAGCTCACTTCATCGGGCGGCTCATTTAGAGCATCCAACCCGGAACCAGTAAGTATGCATTTTGTCTACTAACCCTATCTTTTACCAAAATTTGTGTTGTTTGTGCTTATTTTACAAAAAAATAGTGTTGTTTGTTTTATTTGACTCCATTTGGTGTTTTTCAATTGTTTTTTCAGTTAAGTTGAATTTTCCCCGCAGTCTGTTTGTATTATTTGACCCAATTTGGTGTTTTTCCATTGTTTTAGTTAACTTTAGTTCAATTTTAGTTAATTAATTAATTTATTTATTTATTTATTTTGAGACCTTAATGTCGGCCCATCCCAGGGGTTAACGGTTTCTCCCATATTGGGGTTATAGCCCGTTCGGGTTAGGGTTGAGGGGCCTCGGAATTAAGGCCACCTCCCCCGAATTTACTGGCACAACTAGTGTCGCGCATCTCCAAAAATTAGGTTTAGGGCTGGACTCCCACTGAGGTTAAGATTAGGATCCGGAATGGGTGAGGTGTCCGGTCCTCCATAGTGGACCCGGCCGGAATCCACCCACCACGCGACCCCCCCCCACTAGCACCAACCCCAGCCACCCTCATCCCACCAACCTGACTAAGGTCCAATTTGTTGGTTCACGTGCTGGTCCGGCATCACCTCCTCTGTTGCGGCTGGCTCCCTCGGATCCTAGTCACGACTCGAATTCACGCGGCTTACAAGCTCTCCGGCGGCGCGTCTCTCTTCACGCGTCTTACTGGCTCTCTGGCTGCGCGACTCGTATTCACGCGACTTACGGCTCGGCGGCGGCGCGACTCGTATTCACGCGTCTTACTGCTCTTCGGCGGCGCGACTCCACAATAGGTAAGGTCCGGAAGGCGAGACGAGGCGACCGGGGCCCGCGCCAGGGGACGAGCACACTGGCGAGGGACCCCGCCGTATCCAAGCCAAATGGCGCTGAATCCGAGTGAAAAAAAGTCCGGGCGGAAGAGAGCGAGGGGGAGGCACTGGCGAGGTTAGGGGAGTGAAACCGAGCCTCCCCCTCGGGGGAAGAGCGCCCCCGAGAGGAAGAAAATGCACTGTCCATCCCCCAAGCTCCACACTATGCATCCGCCCGGCCACAACTCTGAGACGCGGTTTTAGTTCCGTTTAATAAAATTATTTTTGTTCCCACTGTGTCCTTATTTGACTTTTCTGTTTGTTTACTTTGTCCAATGAAAGTGTGAGTATTAGGGTTAGGGTTAGGGTTAGGGTTAGGGTTAGGGTTAGGGTTAGGGTTAGGGTTAGGGTTTAGGGTTAGGGTTAGGGTTAGGGTTTAGGGTTAGGGTTAGGGTTAGGTTAGGGTTAGGGTTAGTTAGGGTTAGGGTTAGGGTTAGGGTTTAGGGTTAGGGTTAGTTAGGGGAGTGAAACCGAGCCTCCCCCTCGGGGGAAGAGCGCCCCCGAGAGGAAGAAAATGCACTGTCCATCCCCCAAGCTCCACACTATGCATCCGCCCGGCCACAACTCTGAGACGCGGTTTTAGTTCCGTTTAATAAAATTATTTTTGTTCCCACTGTGTCCTTATTTGACTTTTCTGTTTGTTTACTTTGTCCAATGAAAGTGTGAGTATTTTTTCACCCTACTTTGTATTTGT
>NC_084508.1:7263456-7270956 GCF_024500385.1 Phyllopteryx taeniolatus
TAAATTACATAAAGGAGTCACTATACAATTAATTGGGAATTAAAATAAAAAATTTAAGACAGTAAACATACGACAGTTTGAACTTTGCTCAAAATGGCTATCGCGAAGCAGCAGCGTTGACATCATATACAAGCGACAGTTCCACCACGAGGACGACGGCAATTGATCATTACAACACCGCTAAAACACCACGTAAACACTCAAACTGCTTCGCGCCACACAAGTGTAAAACGCCAAGCCAGCGACGCCATGTCCATTATTCATTTGGCCGTCGAGTAAAGTTCAAACTTTGCTCAACAAAATGGCGACCACGTCGCAGCAGCGGCGACGTCATATTCAAGCGACACTCCCGCCACGAGGACAATTGTGCATTACAACACCGCTAGCTAAAACACCACGTAAACACTCTAAAACTGCTTTGCGCCACACACGCAAAGGTTAAAACGCCAAGCCATCGACGCCACGAAGTCAATTATTCATTTGGGCGTCGAGTAAAGTTCAAACTTTGCTCAACAAAATGGCGACACGTCGCAGCAACGTTGACGCCATATCCATGCGACACTGCCGCCAGGAGGACAACGGAAATTGTGCATTACAACACCGCTAAAACCAAGAAAACGCTTGAGACTCCTTCGCGCCACTCGCGCAAAGTATAAAAACCCAAGCCAGCGACACCACTAAGCCAATTATGCATTTGGGCGTGGAACAAAAATCAAACTTTGCTAAACAATGACGACCGCGGAGCAGCAGCGCTGCCGCGGTGACGTCATGTTTAAGCGACAGTCCCGCCACGAGGACGACAGCAATTGCACGTTACAACACCGAAAAAACACTCAAAACGCCTTCACACCACTCACGCCAAGTGTAAAAGCCCAAGCCAGCGACGCCACGAAGCCACTTATGCATTTGGGCGTCGAACAAATTTCAAACTTTACTAAACAATGACGAACGCGGAGCAGCAGCGCTGGCGCGGTGACGTCACGTTTACGCTCCGGTCCCGACACAGGACGACGGCAATTGTACGTTACAACACCGCTGAAACACACAAAACGCCTTCACACCACTCACTCAAACATGTAAAACGCCAAGCCAGGGACGCCACGGAGGCTATTACGCATCTGGCCGTCGAGTAAAGTTCAAACCTTGCGCTACAAAATGGCGACCCCGCATGTTCACTCAGCTGCATAAGCACAAATTAACGCATGTCAAATCACTCACAAGACGAATCAAACATGTCAAAAACACGCTCAAATAAATCAATAAACAGCAAAAACAACATTAATTGCTAGTGCTTGAAGCAGCGTGCTTACCTTGGCTGGAACAGATGAAGGAGACATTAACGTCACTCGCCTCAGCCGGTTAAGCGATCCAAACCGGAAATAGATGTTTTGCATTAACCAATCATAGATGTTTTGCATTAACCAATCAGCTTCGGGTGCGTACATTTTGGCGCCAAATGCAACCAATCAGGTGACCAAGTCCTAATTATTTCCGAGAACTGTCCATTTCTCATGCTTGATTGAAGTCATTCACGTGATGCCGAAATCTGCTATTCTAGTGCTAGTACTAGGAAAGGTCGAATAGGTTTCCTTTGCATCACAGTTTTTATTTTTGAAATAACTGAATGGTTCAGGGTCACTACACACAATGAAAGTCTTTCATTCGAATGTTATATTTTCAAAGAAATTTAGAAAACAAATATTCCCTAAAAAATTTGGATTCTGCAGCTTTTGCCATAAATGTAGTACAATTTTTACAGTTGTTTAATTAGTTTGCATAGATTCTCATGAGGCCACAATTTGGGTACAAGTGCATTAAGAGAAATGACAACTTCATAGTGTCAGCTTTGTTGGTCACAATGTAGGGAGAATCTGCGACAAGCATTTTCATACAAACCGAACAAACTTGCATGCAGGTAATAAAACTTACTTTTAAGTCAGACACGTCGGAAGCAGCAGCAGACGCACATTTATCACACCAAGTCATTTTAATTTCCAAAGCTTATTTGTTACATGACGGAAAAACTGGCAACACGCACACACTCGTGCTATCACCCAGCATTGCGGAATCATTGTTAACCCCATTAAACACTTTTTGGATTGAAAATGTCAGAGAGGTATTAATTTTATTTTTTATTTTTTTTTTTAAATCACTACGCATGCTACTTTGTGTTGAAAACAATCGGAGCTGGCACGCTGACATCCAATTATGTTAATGTCGCAACCTACATCGGCAGTGTGCAAGCACGCATGTTCTCAGGACAAAGGCTATTTCGGTGGGTGAGGCTCTCAAAAAGGAAAGGAGAATACATTTGTGGACAATATGGAAAGGGGGGGAAAGGAATGCTGTGTGAAAGCAGCTTCAAGTAGCTGGCCATGCAGCTGCAAATTTTACCTCACCAGGCCACGAGAGGGAAGCAAAGTAACCTGCTCAAAACAGTCCACATTCCAATTTGTCTGCTAGATGACTTTGGGTGCGTTTTATCGGCTGTTCCAACCTGAGAGCGAGCGAGCGGTTTGACTTCTGCTTGTGGAGCTTTTCCTTCTCCCTCTTCACCTTGGGCATGATCTTAAGCTTCATGCTGCTTTTACTACAGGGACGCACCAACCACTGGATGCACACACAATCACGTGTGGCACAACTCACACGCCAGGGTGTTTCGCAATCCTTACCTCCTCAGCACAGTGCATTAGTGGACAGATCCAGTGGATGTCATGAAATACAGTTAAAATAGAGGTTATTTAATGGATATAGTAGTAAAAGACAACAGGGTTAATTTGAAGTTATGTTACTTTTAACACAACTTAAAATGTTTTAAAAAGAGGAGCATATAAAAGGCGGACAAGCCTCGAAGCCTCAGTTTGTTTTGGATTTCGGAGGGAGAACATCACCAGAGTATAGCTGCTTCGCTGTTGTTTTATTAAAAGTAAGTGTGCCACGACCTGAAGGCCCTTACAGGCCGAAACGTTGTCAGGGCACACACATAATAGGCTGGTTATAGGTATTTGTTTTGAATTGCAGATTTTTTTGTTTTATTGACTTGTTTGGTTTCTTTCATTCTAATACATAAATTGATACCGAAACTAATAAGAAACAACAAAAATAAAGATTACTTAAATAGCCAAGGCGAACTCAAATAAAAGAAACAAATACCATGGAAGGTGGGGGTTTGACAGAGGTCCGCTATGGGCGGGGCCGCCAGCCCGCATACCCCAGGGATTATAACCAGGGTTATGGTAAGCAGAACCATGGGTGATGGACCGTGCACCATCCTTTCCCTCAGGAAGAGGGGGCAACGCCCACAATTCCTGGTGGGGAAGAGTTCAGTTCCCCAAACCAACACGAAGTAGAAACTGTAAATCCATTGACAACTTAGCAAGTTACAGCTAAATTTCGGGCTTCTATTTTGAAATTTGGGGAAGGGGAGTTGTTCACAGTTTAATTTGAATGAGCTGAACAGAAATAGGAACGGTACAAATCCATTGACATACGTTACAGCAAAATTTGGAATTTCAGGCTTTTATTTACAAATTCCATCAAATTTCGGGAAGGGGAGTTCACAGCTTGGTTTGAGTGAGCTCAACACGTACAAGTACGAACAGTGCAAATCCACTGCAAATTAAGTTATGGCAAAAATACGAATTTCAGGCTTTTATTTTGAAATTGTCAAATTTGAGGAAGGGGAGTTGGTCACAGCTTGGTTTTAATGAGCTCACATAAGTAGGAACAGTGCAAATCCACTGAAAATAAAAAAGTTAGCTAAATTTGTAATTTCGGGCTTTTATTTTGAAATTTCGGGAAGCAGAGTTGTTCACAGGTTGGTTTGAATGAGCTGAACACTTACAAGTTTGGAAAGTGCAAATGGACATTCTTTATAATTTTAAAACAGGCCAAGTAAACAGCAGGTATAAAAAGGAATAACCTTTTCACTGACTCAGTTTGGTTTGGGAGTTAGTACATTAAACATCGCCGATTTGTGCATTGAATTTGGTGTGCCAAGACCTGAGGGAAAATGTTGAGGCACAAATAAAATTACATAGAGACTCTTTACAGTTAATTGGAAATTAAAAATTAAGAATTTAAGACAGTAAACATACGACAGTTCAAACATTGCTCAAAATGGCAACCGCGTTGACATCATATACAAGCGACACTCCCGCCACGAGAACGACGGCAATTGTGCATTACAACGCCGCTAAAACAACAACACTCAAACTGCTTCGCGCCACACGCAAAGTGTAAAACGCCAAGCCAGCGACGCCATGTCGTCCATTATTCATTTGGCCGTCGAGTAAAGTTCAAACTTTGCTCAACAAAATGGCGACCACGTCGCAGCAGCGGCGACGTCATATTCAAGCGACACTCCCGCCACGAGGACGACGGTAATTGTGCATTACAACACCGCTAAAACACCACGTAAACACTCAAACTACTTCGCGCCACACACGCAAAGTGTAAAACGCCAAGCCAGCGACGCCATGTCGTCCATTACTCATTTGGCCGTCGAGTAAAGTTGAAAGTTTGCTCAACAAAATGGCGACCACGTCGCAGCAGCGGCGACGTCATATTCAAGCGACGCTCGCCACGAGGACGATGGCAATTGTGCATTACAACACCGCTAAAACCACGAAAACGCTCGAGACTCATTCGCGCCACTCGCGCAAAGTGTAAAACCCCAAGCCAGCGACGCCAATTATGCATTCGGGCGTCGAACAAAGTTCAAACTTTGCTAAACAATGACGAACGCGGAGCTGCCGCCGCGGTGACGTCATGTTTAAGCGAGAGTCCCGCCAGGAGGACGACGGCAATTGTACATTAAAACACCGCTAAAAAACAAAAAATGCATTCACCCCACTCACGCAAAGTATAAAAACACAAGCCAGCGACGCCACTAAGCCAATTATGCATCTGGGCGTCGAATAAAGTTCAAACCTTACGCTACAAAACGACGACCCCGCATGTTCACTCAGCTGTATAAGGACAAATTAACGCATGTCAAATCACTCACAAGACGCTATCACACTCCGAGTGCGTGCCGAGTTAAACATGTAAAAAACACGCTCAATACAATACAAAGTCAATACAAAGCAAAAACAACATTCATTGCTAGAGAGCGTGAAGCAGCGTGCTTACCTTGGCTGGAACAAATGAAGACGAAAGTAACGTCACTCGCCTCGCCCGTTTAAGCGATCCAAACCGGAAATAGATGTTTTGCATTAACCAATCATAGATGTTTTGCATTAACCAATCAGCTTAGTGTGCGTACCTTTTGGCGCCAAATGCGACCAATCAGATGACCAAGTCCTAATTATGTCCGAGAACTGTCCATTTCTCGTGCTTGATTCAAGTCATTCACGTGATGCCGAAGTCTGCTGTACTCCTACTAGTACTTGGAGGAAAGGTTGTCGAATATGTTTCATTTGCATCACAGTTTTTATTTTTGAAATAACTCAATGGTTCAGGGTCACTACACACAATGGAAGTCTTTCATTCGAATGTTATATTTTCAAAGAAATTTTGAAAACAAATATTCCCAAAAATGTTTGGATTCTGCAGCTTTTGCCATAAATGTAGTACAATTTTTACATAGTTGTTTAATTAGTTTGCATTGATTCTCATGAGGCCACAATTTGGGTATAAGTGCATTACTTTTCTATTTACAAGTGGAGGTATTTTTCACTTTATTTGCACAATGCACTCCAACAATCACTTAGTTTTCCAATACGGTTTATTCCTTACTGGATGGATTCACAAACAACATACAAAACACACTGAGGAATTTGACACGTTCTCAGGGCAAAGGCTATTTCGGTGGGTGAGGCTCTTAAAAAGGAAAGGAGAATACATTTGTGGACAATATGGAAAGGGGGGAAAAGGAATGCTGTGTGAAAGCAGCTTCAAGTAGCTGGCCATGCAGCTGCAAATTTTACCTCACCAGGCCACAAGAGGGAAGCAAAGTAACCTGCTCAAAACAACACTCCACATTCCGATTTGTCTGCTAGATGACTTTGGGTGTGCTTTATCGGCTGTTCCAACCTGAGAGCGAGCGGTTTGACTTCTGCTTGTGGAGCTTTTCCTTCTCCCTCTTCACCTTGGGCATGATCTTAAGCTTTATGCTGCTTTGACTACTGGGACGCACCAACCCCTGGATGCACACACAATCACATGTGGCACAACGCACACAACCACTTTGCACATATTATTCTTTTAAAAGATCTTTTTAAACATAGGACAAAAAACAGTGTGTATAAAAGGGAAGAACGTTTTTACTGACTCAGTTTGGTTTGGATGTTTGGACAGTAAACATCGCCTAATTGTGCATTGTATTTTTTGAATTTGGTGTGCCAGGACCTGAGGAAGGCTCCTTAGAGCCGAAACGTTGTCGAGGCACACCGTTTGGTCGACAAAAAAAGTTTGGGGGGATTTTTTTGTGGGTTTTTGTTGTTATCATTAGAAATATATTACAAATTCATAACTATTAATAAATAGCACATCTAAAAGAAAAAATATTACATAAATAACAAAGGAGACTCTAGACAATTCATTTGGAAATACAAAAAAGAAAATTAAAACATAGATGACTGGTGGAGAGTAGAAAGTGGCCCACTATGACCGGCGGGGCCAGAAGGCACGCCGCCAGGAATGGGGAAATGGAGACGGGAGATGGCGTAGGGGGATGGACCGTGCATCTCCCCCCCGATCCCGGAAGGGGAATTATTTCCCCTATACTGGGAGAGGGAGGGTTCGGTTCCCCTCACCTAACCTTAGCAAATAAATAAAGATATCATTGGGTAAAACAGAGATAAAAACCATTAAAATACTTTAACTACACATGGAAAACAATTAAAACACCAATACATTCAAACAAACTGTAGATAAAAAGTAAAAAAAAATCAAAAGTGGTATAAGGATTAAAAACAATTAAAAAATAAGTAGTTAAAATACATTATAGGTGTAGTTTTCCAATGTGAAAACTCATTAGAACTACATTTCATTGGGGGATTATAGGGCTAATGTAAAAAGTGAAAAATAAATTCGGTTCATTGTTGGGAGAAAAGTTTATGCAAATGAGGGAGTATATAAAAGCCAGCTCACAAGAGCCGAAATGTCGTCCAGGCACACGGGAATACAATTTTTTTTTTGGTTGTTTTTTTGGTTTTTGGGTTGATTATTGTAAAAATACATTACAAATTGATACCTTGGCTGATAAATACAAAACAAATCAAACAATTCATTACCTATATAACCAAGGCGAATTCATTACTTATATAACCAAGGCGAACTCATAATTAATTGATCTACACAATAAGAAAAACAAATAATAAAATTATAAAAAATAAAAAAAAATAAAAAAATAAAAACATTAAAAAACAAAAACAGTTAAAAGATATAAATAAAGTTAAAATGTAGGTTGAAATGGTTCAAAAACAGTTAAAATAGGGGTTATTCAACGGATATAGTAGTAAAAGACAACAACATAGGGTTAATTTGAAGTGATGT